>NW_027660321.1:0-43273 GCF_963210335.1 Falco punctatus
TTCGGGTTAGGGTTAGACTCAGGCTCTTAGGGTTAGGGTTAGACTCAGGCTCTTAGGGTTAGGGTTAGACTCAGGCTCTTAGGGTTAGGGTTAGACTCAGGCTCTTCGGGTTAGGGTTAGACTCAGGCTCTTAGGGTTAGGGTTAGACTCAGGCTCTTAGGGTTAGGGTTAGACTCAGGCTCTTAGGGTTAGGGTTAGACTCAGGCTCTTAGGGTTAGGGTTAGACTCAGGCTCTTAGGGTGAGGGTTAGACTCAGGCTCTTAGGGTTAGGGTTAGACTCAGGCTCTTCGGGTTAGGGTTAGACTCAGGCTCTTCGGGTTAGGGTTAGACTCAGGCTCTTAGGGTTAGGGTTAGACTCAGGCTCTTAGGGTTAGGGTTAGACTCAGGCTCTTAGGGTTAGGGTTAGACTCAGGCTCTTAGGGTGCGGGTTAGACTCAGGCTCTTCGGGTGAGGGTTAGACTCAGGCTCTTCGGGTGAGGGTTAGACTCAGGCTCTTAGGGTTAGGGTTAGACTCAGGCTCTTCGGGTTAGGGTTAGACTCAGGCTCTTCGGGTTAGGGTTAGACTCAGGCTCTTCGGGTTAGGGTTAGACTCAGGCTCTTAGGGTTAGGGTTAGACTCAGGCTCTTAGGGTGAGGGTTAGACTCAGGCTCTTAGGGTGAGGGTTAGACTCAGGCTCTTAGGGTTAGGGTTAGACTCAGGCTCTTAGGGTGAGGGTTAGACTCAGGCTCTTAGGGTTAGGGTTAGACTCAGGCTCTTCGGGTTAGGGTTAGACTCAGGCTCTTCGGGTTAGGGTTAGACTCAGGCTCTTAGGGTTAGGGTTAGACTCAGGCTCTTAGGGTTTGGGTTAGACTCAGGCTCTTAGGGTTAGGGTTAGACTCAGGCTCTTCGGGTTAGGGTTAGACTCAGGCCCTTAGGGTTAGGGTTAGACTCAGGCTCTTAGGGTTAGGGTTAGACTCAGGCTCTTAGGGTGAGGGTTAGACTCAGGCTCTTAGGGTTAGGGTTAGACTCAGGCTCTTAGGGTGAGGGTTAGACTCAGGCTCTTAGGGTTAGGGTTAGACTCAGGCTCTTAGGGTTAGGGTTAGACTCAGGCTCTTAGGGTTAGGGTTAGACTCAGGCTCTTAGGGTTAGGGTTAGACTCAGGCTCTTGGGGTTAGGGTTAGACTCAGGCTCTTAGGGTTAGGGTTAGACTCAGGCTCTTCGGGTTAGGGTTAGACTCAGGCTCTTAGGGTGAGGGTTAGACTCAGGCTCTTAGGGTTAGGGTTAGACTCAGGCTCTTAGGGTTAGGGTTAGACTCAGGCTCTTAGGGTGAGGGTTAGACTCAGGCTCTTAGGGTTAGGGTTAGACTCAGGCTCTTAGGGTTAGGGTTAGACTCAGGCTCTTCGGGTTAGGGTTACACTCAGGCTCTTCGGGTTAGGGTTCGACTCAGGCTCTTAGGGTGAGGGTTAGACTCAGGCTCTTCGGGTTAGGGTTAGACTCAGGCTCTTCGGGTTAGGGTTAGACTCAGGCTCTTAGGGTTAGGGTTAGACTCAGGCTCTTAGGGTGAGGGTTAGACTCAGGCTCTTAGGGTTAGGGTTAGACTCAGGCTCTTAGGGTTAGGGTCAGACTCAGGCTCTTAGGGTTAGGGTTAGACTCAGGCTCTTAGGGTGAGGGTTAGACTCAGGCTCTTAGGGTGAGGGTTAGACTCAGGCTCTTAGGGTTAGGGTTAGACTCAGGCTCTTAGGGTTAGGGTTAGACTCAGGCTCTTAGGGTTAGGGTTAGACTCAGGCTCTTCGGGTTAGGGTTAGACTCAGGCTCTTAGGGTTAGGGTTAGACTCAGGCTCTTAGGGTTAGGGTTAGACTCAGGCTCTTAGGGTTAGGGTTAGACTCAGGCTCTTAGGGTTAGGGTTAGACTCAGGCTCTTAGGGTGAGGGTTAGACTCAGGCTCTTAGGGTGAGGGTTAGACTCAGGCTCTTCGGGTTAGGGTTAGACTCAGGCTCTTCGGGTTAGGGTTAGACTCAGGCTCTTAGGGTTAGGGTTAGACTCAGGCTCTTCGGTTTAGGGTTAGACTCAGGCTCTTAGGGTTAGGGTTAGACTCAGGCTCTTCGGGTTAGGGTTAGACTCAGGCTCTTCGGGTTAGGGTTAGACTCAGGCTCTTAGGGTGAGGGTTAGACTCAGGCTCTTAGGGTTAGGGTTAGACTCAGGCTCTTAGGGTGAGGGTTAGACTCAGGCTCTTCGGGTTAGGGTTCGACTCAGGCTCTTAGGGTGAGGGTTAGACTCAGGCTCTTAGGGTTAGGGTTAGACTCAGGCTCTTAGGGTTAGGGTTAGACTCAGGCTCTTAGGGTTAGGGTTAGACTCAGGCTCTTCGGGTTAGGGTTAGACTCAGGCTCTTCGGGTTAGGGTTAGACTCAGGCTCTTCGGGTTAGGGTTAGACTCAGGCTCTTAGGGTTAGGGTTAGACTCAGGCTCTTCGGGTTAGGGTTAGACTCAGGCTCTTAGGGTGAGGGTTAGACTCAGGCTCTTAGGGTTAGGGTTAGACTCAGGCTCTTAGGGTTAGGGTTAGACTCAGGCTCTTAGGGTTAGGGTTAGACTCAGGCTCTTAGGGTTAGGGTTAGACTCAGGCTCTTAGGGTTAGGGTTAGACTCAGGCTCTTAGGGTGAGGGTTAGACTCAGGCTCTTAGGGTTAGGGTTAGACTCAGGCTCTTAGGGTGAGGGTTAGACTCAGGCCCTTAGGGTTAGGGTTAGACTCAGGCTCTTAGGGTTAGGGTTAGACTCAGGCTCTTAGGGTGAGGGTTAGACTCAGGCTCTTAGGGTGAGGGTTAGACTCAGGCTCTTAGGGTTAGGGTTAGACTCAGGCTCTTAGGGTTAGGGTTAGACACAGGCTCTTAGGGTTAGGGTTAGACTCAGGCTCTTAGGGTTAGGGTTAGACTCAGGCTCTTAGGGTTAGGGTTAGACTCAGGCTCTTGGGGTTAGGGTTAGACTCAGGCTCTTAGGGTTAGGGTTAGACTCAGGCTCTTCGGGTTAGGGTTAGACTCAGGCTCTTAGGGTGAGGGTTAGACTCAGGCTCTTAGGGTGAGGGTTAGACTCAGGCTCTTTAGGGTTAGGGTTAGACTCAGGCTCTTCGGGTTAGGGTTCGACTCAGGCTCTTAGGGTGAGGGTTAGACTCAGGCTCTTCGGGTTAGGGTTAGACTCAGGCTCTTAGGGTTAGGGTTAGACTCAGGCTCTTAGGGTGAGGGTTAGACTCAGGCTCTTCGGGTTAGGGTTAGACTCAGGCTCTTAGGGTTAGGGTCAGACTCAGGCTCTTAGGGTTAGGGTTAGACTCAGGCTCTTAGGGTGAGGGTTAGACTCAGGCTCTTAGGGTGAGGGTTAGACTCAGGCTCTTAGGGTTAGGGTTAGACTCAGGCTCTTAGGGTTAGGGTTAGACTCAGGCTCTTAGGGTGAGGGTTAGACTCAGGCTCTTAGGGTTAGGGTTAGACTCAGGCTCTTAGGGTTAGGGTTAGACTCAGGCTCTTAGGGTGAGGGTTAGACTCAGGCTCTTCGGGTTAGGGTTCGACTCAGGCTCTTAGGGTTAGGGTTCGACTCAGGCTCTTCGGGTTAGGGTTAGACTCAGGCTCTTCGGGTTAGGGTTAGACTCAGGCTCTTAGGGTTAGGGTTAGACTCAGGCTCTTAGGGTGAGGGTTAGACTCAGGCTCTTCGGGTTAGGGTTAGACTCAGGCTCTTAGGGTGAGGGTTAGACTCAGGCTCTTAGGGTTAGGGTTAGACTCAGGCTCTTCGGGTTAGGGTTCGACTCAGGCTCTTAGGGTGAGGGTTAGACTCAGGCTCTTAGGGTTAGGGTTAGACTCAGGCTCTTAGGGTTAGGGTTAGACTCAGGCTCTTCGGGTTAGGGTTAGACTCAGGCTCTTCGGGTTAGGGTTAGACTCAGGCTCTTAGGGTGAGGGTTAGACTCAGGCTCTTCGGGTTAGGGTTAGACTCAGGCTCTTAGGGTTAGGGTTAGACTCAGGCTCTTCGGGTTAGGGTTAGACTCAGGCTCTTAGGGTTAGGGTTAGACTCAGGCTCTTAGGGTTAGGGTTAGACTCAGGCTCTTCCGGTTAGGGTTAGACTCAGGCTCTTCGGGTTAGGGTTAGACTCAGGCTCTTAGGGTTAGGGTTAGACTCAGGCTCTTCGGGTTAGGGTTCGACTCAGGCTCTTAGGGTTAGGGTTCGACTCAGGCTCTTCGGGTTAGGGTTAGACTCAGGCTCTTCGGGTTAGGGTTAGACTCAGGCTCTTAGGGTGAGGGTTAGACTCAGGCTCTTAGGGTTAGGGTTAGACTCAGGCTCTTCGGGTTAGGGTTCGACTAAGGCTCTTAGGGTGAGGGTTAGACTCAGGCTCTTCGGGTTAGGGTTAGACTCAGACTCTTAGGGTTAGGGTTAGACTCAGGCTCTTAGGGTTAGGGTTAGACTCAGGCTCTTCGGGTTAGGGTTAGACTCAGGCTCTTAGGGTTAGGGTTAGACTCAGGCTCTTCGGGTTAGGGTTAGACTCAGGCTCTTAGGGTGAGGGTTAGACTCAGGCTCTTAGGGTTAGGGTCAGACTCAGGCTCTTAGGGTTAGGGTTAGACTCAGGCTCTTAGGGTGAGGGTTAGACTCAGGCTCTTAGGGTGAGGGTTAGACTCAGGCTCTTAGGGTTAGGGTTAGACTCAGGCTCTTAGGGTTAGGGTTAGACTCAGGCTCTTCGGGTTAGGGTTAGACTCAGGCTCTTAGGGTTAGGGTTAGACTCAGGCTCTTAGGGTTAGGGTTAGACTCAGGCTCTTAGGGTTAGGGTTACACTCAGGCTCTTAGGGTTAGGGTTAGACTCAGGCTCTTAGGGTGAGGGTTAGACTCAGGCTCTTCGGGTTAGGGTTAGACTCAGGCTCTTAGGGTTAGGGTTAGACTCAGGCTCTTAGGGTGAGGGTTAGACTCAGGCTCTTCGGGTTAGGGTTAGACTCAGGCTCTTAGGGTTAGGGTCAGACTCAGGCTCTTAGGGTTAGGGTTAGACTCAGGCTCTTAGGGTGAGGGTTAGACTCAGGCTCTTAGGGTGAGGGTTAGACTCAGGCTCTTAGGGTTAGGGTTAGACTCAGGCTCTTAGGGTTAGGGTTAGACTCAGGCTCTTAGGGTTAGGGTTAGACTCAGGCTCTTAGGGTTAGGGTTAGACTCAGGCTCTTAGGGTTAGGGTTAGACTCAGGCTCTTCGGGTTAGGGTTAGACTCAGGCTCTTAGGGTGAGGGTTAGACTCAGGCTCTTAGGGTGAGGGTTAGACTCAGGCTCTTAGGGTTAGGGTTAGACTCAGGCTCTTCGGGTTAGGGTTCGACTCAGGCTCTTAGGGTGAGGGTTAGACTCAGGCTCTTAGGGTGAGGGTTAGACTCAGGCTCTTCGGGTTAGGGTTAGACTCAGGCTCTTAGGGTGAGGGTTAGACTCAGGCTCTTCGGGTTAGGGTTAGACTCAGGCTCTTAGGGTTAGGGTCAGACTCAGGCTCTTAGGGTTAGGGTTAGACTCAGGCTCTTAGGGTGAGGGTTAGACTCAGGCTCTTAGGGTGAGGGTTAGACTCAGGCTCTTAGGGTGAGGGTTAGACTCAGGCTCTTAGGGTTAGGGTTAGACTCAGGCTCTTAGGGTTAGGGTTAGACTCAGGCTCTTAGGGTTAGGGTTAGACTCAGGCTCTTCGGGTTAGGGTTAGACTCAGGCTCTTAGGGTGAGGGTTAGACTCAGGCTCTTAGGGTGAGGGTTAGACTCAGGCTCTTAGGGTTAGGGTTAGACTCAGGCTCTTCGGGTTAGGGTTCGACTCAGGCTCTTAGGGTGAGGGTTAGACTCAGGCTCTTAGGGTTAGGGTTAGACTCAGGCTCTTAGGGTTAGGGTTAGACTCAGGCTCTTAGGGTGAGGGTTAGACTCAGGCTCTTCGGGTTAGGGTTAGACTCAGGCTCTTAGGGTTAGGGTCAGACTCAGGCTCTTAGGGTTAGGGTTAGACTCAGGCTCTTAGGGTGAGGGTTAGACTCAGGCTCTTAGGGTTAGGGTTAGACTCAGGCTCTTCGGGTTAGGGTTCGACTCAGGCTCTTAGGGTGAGGGTTAGACTCAGGCTCTTCGGGTTAGGGTTAGACTCAGGCTCTTAGGGTTAGGGTTAGACTCAGGCTCTTAGGGTGAGGGTTAGACTCAGGCTCTTCGGGTTAGGGTTAGACTCAGGCTCTTAGGGTTAGGGTCAGACTCAGGCTCTTAGGGTTAGGGTTAGACTCAGGCTCTTAGGGTGAGGGTTAGACTCAGGCTCTTAGGGTTAGGGTTAGACTCAGGCTCTTAGGGTTAGGGTTAGACTCAGGCTCTTAGGGTTAGGGTTAGACTCAGGCTCTTAGGGTTAGGGTTAGACTCAGGCTCTTAGGGTTAGGGTTAGACTCAGGCTCTTAGGGTTAGGGTTAGACTCAGGCTCTTCGGGTTAGGGTTAGACTCAGGCTCTTAGGGTGAGGGTTAGACTCAGGCTCTTAGGGTGAGGGTTAGACTCAGGCTCTTAGGGTTAGGGTTAGACTCAGGCTCTTCGGGTTAGGGTTCGACTCAGGCTCTTAGGGTGAGGGTTAGACTCAGGCTCTTCGGGTTAGGGTTAGACTCAGGCTCTTAGGGTTAGGGTTAGACTCAGGCTCTTAGGGTGAGGGTTAGACTCAGGCTCTTCGGGTTAGGGTTAGACTCAGGCTCTTAGGGTTAGGGTCAGACTCAGGCTCTTAGGGTTAGGGTTAGACTCAGGCTCTTAGGGTGAGGGTTAGACTCAGGCTCTTAGGGTGAGGGTTAGACTCAGGCTCTTAGGGTTAGGGTTAGACTCAGGCTCTTAGGGTTAGGGTTAGACTCAGGCTCTTAGGGTTAGGGTTAGACTCAGGCTCTTAGGGTTAGGGTTAGACTCAGGCTCTTAGGGTTAGGGTTAGACTCAGGCTCTTCGGGTTAGGGTTAGACTCAGGCTCTTAGGGTGAGGGTTAGACTCAGGCTCTTAGGGTGAGGGTTAGACTCAGGCTCTTCGGGTTAGGGTTAGACTCAGGCTCTTCGGGTTAGGGTTAGACTCAGGCTCTTCGGGTTAGGGTTAGACTCAGGCTCTTCGGGTTAGGGTTAGACTCAGGCTCTTCGGGTTAGGGTTAGACTCAGGCTCTTAGGGTTAGGGTTAGACTCAGGCTCTTAGGGTGAGGGTTCGACTCAGGCTCTTCGGGTGAGGGTTAGACCCAGGCTCTTAGGGTTAGGGTTAGACTCAGGCTCTTAGGGTTAGGGTTAGACTCAGGCTCTTCGGGTTAGGGTTCGACTCAGGCTCTTAGGGTGAGGGTTAGACTCAGGCTCTTAGGGTTAGGGTTAGACTCAGGCTCTTAGGGTTAGGGTTAGACTCAGGCTCTTCGGGTTAGGGTTAGACTCAGGCTCTTAGGGTTAGGGTTAGACTCAGGCTCTTAGGGTTAGGGTTAGACTCAGGCTCTTCGGGTTAGGGTTAGACTCAGGCTCTTAGGGTTAGGGTTAGACTCAGGCTCTTAGGGTTAGGGTTAGACTCAGGCTCTTAGGGTTAGGGTTAGACTCAGGCTCTTAGGGTTAGGGTTAGACTCAGGCTCTTAGGGTTAGGGTTAGACTCAGGCTCTTCGGGTTAGGGTTAGACTCAGGCTCTTAGGGTGAGGGTTAGACTCAGGCTCTTAGGGTTAGGGTTAGACTCAGGCTCTTAGGGTTAGGGTTAGACTCAGGCTCTTAGGGTTAGGGTTAGACTCAGGCTCTTAGGGTTAGGGTTAGACTCAGGCTCTTAGGGTTAGGGTTAGACTCAGGCTCTTAGGGTTAGGGTTAGGGTTAGGGTTAGGGTTAGGGTTAGGGTTAGGGTTAGGGTTAGGGTTAGGGTTAGACTCAGGCTCTTAGGGTGAGGGTTAGACTCAGGCTCTTAGGGTTAGGGTTCGACTCAGGCTCTTAGGGTGAGGGTTAGACTCAGGCTCTTAGGGTTAGGGTTAGACTCAGGCTCTTCGGGTTAGGGTTAGACTCAGGCTCTTAGGGTTAGGGTTAGACTCAGGCTCTTAGGGTTAGGGTTAGACTCAGGCTCTTAGGGTTAGGGTTAGACTCAGGCTCTTAGGGTTAGGGTTAGACTCAGGCTCTTAGGGTGAGGGTTAGACTCAGGCTCTTAGGGTGAGGGTTAGACTCAGGCTCTTAGGGTGAGGGTTAGACTCAGGCTCTTAGGGTGAGGGTTAGACTCAGGCTCTTAGGGTGAGGGTTAGACTCAGGCTCTTCGGGTTAGGGTTACACTCAGGCTCTTCGGGTTAGGGTTCGACTCAGGCTCTTAGGGTGAGGGTTAGACTCAGGCTCTTCGGGTTAGGGTTAGACTCAGGCTCTTCGGGTTAGGGTTAGACTCAGGCTCTTAGGGTTAGGGTTAGACTCAGGCTCTTAGGGTGAGGGTTAGACTCAGGCTCTTAGGGTTAGGGTTAGACTCAGGCTCTTAGGGTTAGGGTCAGACTCAGGCTCTTAGGGTTAGGGTTAGACTCAGGCTCTTAGGGTGAGGGTTAGACTCAGGCTCTTAGGGTGAGGGTTAGACTCAGGCTCTTAGGGTTAGGGTTAGACTCAGGCTCTTAGGGTTAGGGTTAGACTCAGGCTCTTAGGGTTAGGGTTAGACTCAGGCTCTTAGGGTTAGGGTTAGACTCAGGCTCTTAGGGTTAGGGTTAGACTCAGGCTCTTAGGGTTAGGGTTAGACTCAGGCTCTTAGGGTTAGGGTTAGACTCAGGCTCTTAGGGTTAGGGTTAGACTCAGGCTCTTAGGGTGAGGGTTAGACTCAGGCTCTTAGGGTGAGGGTTAGACTCAGGCTCTTCGGGTTAGGGTTAGACTCAGGCTCTTCGGGTTAGGGTTAGACTCAGGCTCTTAGGGTTAGGGTTAGACTCAGGCTCTTCGGTTTAGGGTTAGACTCAGGCTCTTAGGGTTAGGGTTAGACTCAGGCTCTTAGGGTTAGGGTTAGACTCAGGCTCTTCGGGTTAGGGTTAGACTCAGGCTCTTAGGGTGAGGGTTAGACTCAGGCTCTTAGGGTTAGGGTTAGACTCAGGCTCTTAGGGTGAGGGTTAGACTCAGGCTCTTCGGGTTAGGGTTCGACTCAGGCTCTTAGGGTGAGGGTTAGACTCAGGCTCTTAGGGTTAGGGTTAGACTCAGGCTCTTAGGGTTAGGGTTAGACTCAGGCTCTTAGGGTGAGGGTTAGACTCAGGCTCTTAGGGTGAGGGTTAGACTCAGGCTCTTAGGGTTAGGGTTAGACTCAGGCTCTTCGGGTTAGGGTTCGACTCAGGCTCTTAGGGTGAGGGTTAGACTCAGGCTCTTAGGGTTAGGGTTAGACTCAGGCTCTTAGGGTTAGGGTTAGACTCAGGCTCTTAGGGTGAGGGTTAGACTCAGGCTCTTCGGGTTAGGGTTAGACTCAGGCTCTTAGGGTTAGGGTCAGACTCAGGCTCTTAGGGTTAGGGTTAGACTCAGGCTCTTAGGGTGAGGGTTAGACTCAGGCTCTTAGGGTTAGGGTTAGACTCAGGCTCTTCGGGTTAGGGTTCGACTCAGGCTCTTAGGGTGAGGGTTAGACTCAGGCTCTTCGGGTTAGGGTTAGACTCAGGCTCTTAGGGTTAGGGTTAGACTCAGGCTCTTAGGGTGAGGGTTAGACTCAGGCTCTTCGGGTTAGGGTTAGACTCAGGCTCTTAGGGTTAGGGTCAGACTCAGGCTCTTAGGGTTAGGGTTAGACTCAGGCTCTTAGGGTGAGGGTTAGACTCAGGCTCTTAGGGTTAGGGTTAGACTCAGGCTCTTAGGGTTAGGGTTAGACTCAGGCTCTTAGGGTTAGGGTTAGACTCAGGCTCTTAGGGTTAGGGTTAGACTCAGGCTCTTAGGGTTAGGGTTAGACTCAGGCTCTTAGGGTTAGGGTTAGACTCAGGCTCTTCGGGTTAGGGTTAGACTCAGGCTCTTAGGGTGAGGGTTAGACTCAGGCTCTTAGGGTGAGGGTTAGACTCAGGCTCTTAGGGTTAGGGTTAGACTCAGGCTCTTCGGGTTAGGGTTCGACTCAGGCTCTTAGGGTGAGGGTTAGACTCAGGCTCTTCGGGTTAGGGTTAGACTCAGGCTCTTAGGGTTAGGGTTAGACTCAGGCTCTTAGGGTGAGGGTTAGACTCAGGCTCTTAGGGTGAGGGTTAGACTCAGGCTCTTAGGGTTAGGGTCAGACTCAGGCTCTTAGGGTTAGGGTTAGACTCAGGCTCTTAGGGTGAGGGTTAGACTCAGGCTCTTAGGGTGAGGGTTAGACTCAGGCTCTTAGGGTTAGGGTTAGACTCAGGCTCTTAGGGTTAGGGTTAGACTCAGGCTCTTAGGGTTAGGGTTAGACTCAGGCTCTTAGGGTTAGGGTTAGACTCAGGCTCTTAGGGTTAGGGTTAGACTCAGGCTCTTCGGGTTAGGGTTAGACTCAGGCTCTTAGGGTGAGGGTTAGACTCAGGCTCTTAGGGTGAGGGTTAGACTCAGGCTCTTCGGGTTAGGGTTAGACTCAGGCTCTTCGGGTTAGGGTTAGACTCAGGCTCTTAGGGTTAGGGTTAGACTCAGGCTCTTCGGGTTAGGGTTAGACTCAGGCTCTTCGGGTTAGGGTTAGACTCAGGCTCTTAGGGTTAGGGTTAGACTCAGGCTCTTAGGGTGAGGGTTCGACTCAGGCTCTTCGGGTGAGGGTTAGACCCAGGCTCTTAGGGTTAGGGTTAGACTCAGGCTCTTAGGGTTAGGGTTAGACTCAGGCTCTTCGGGTTAGGGTTCGACTCAGGCTCTTAGGGTGAGGGTTAGACTCAGGCTCTTAGGGTTAGGGTTAGACTCAGGCTCTTAGGGTGAGGGTTAGACTCAGGCTCTTCGGGTTAGGGTTAGACTCAGGCTCTTAGGGTTAGGGTTAGACTCAGGCTCTTAGGGTTAGGGTTAGACTCAGGCTCTTCGGGTTAGGGTTAGACTCAGGCTCTTAGGGTTAGGGTTAGACTCAGGCTCTTAGGGTTAGGGTTAGACTCAGGCTCTTAGGGTTAGGGTTAGACTCAGGCTCTTAGGGTTAGGGTTAGACTCAGGCTCTTAGGGTTAGGGTTAGACTCAGGCTCTTCGGGTTAGGGTTAGACTCAGGCTCTTAGGGTGAGGGTTAGACTCAGGCTCTTAGGGTTAGGGTTAGACTCAGGCTCTTAGGGTTAGGGTTAGACTCAGGCTCTTAGGGTTAGGGTTAGACTCAGGCTCTTAGGGTTAGGGTTAGACTCAGGCTCTTAGGGTTAGGGTTAGACTCAGGCTCTTAGGGTTAGGGTTAGGGTTAGGGTTAGGGTTAGGGTTAGGGTTAGGGTTAGGGTTAGACTCAGGCTCTTAGGGTGAGGGTTAGACTCAGGCTCTTAGGGTTAGGGTTCGACTCAGGCTCTTAGGGTGAGGGTTAGACTCAGGCTCTTAGGGTTAGGGTTAGACTGAGGCTCTTCGGGTTAGGGTTAGACTCAGGCTCTTAGGGTTAGGGTTAGACTCAGGCTCTTAGGGTTAGGGTTAGACTCAGGCTCTTAGGGTGAGGGTTAGACTCAGGCTCTTAGGGTTAGGGTTAGACTCAGGCTCTTAGGGTGAGGGTTAGACTCAGGCTCTTAGGGTGAGGGTTAGACTCAGGCTCTTAGGGTGAGGGTTAGACTCAGGCTCTTAGGGTGAGGGTTAGACTCAGGCTATTAGGGTGAGGGTTAGACTCAGGCTCTTCGGGTTAGGGTTACACTCAGGCTCTTCGGGTTAGGGTTCGACTCAGGCTCTTAGGGTGAGGGTTAGACTCAGGCTCTTCGGGTTAGGGTTAGACTCAGGCTCTTCGGGTTAGGGTTAGACTCAGGCTCTTAGGGTTAGGGTTAGACTCAGGCTCTTAGGGTGAGGGTTAGACTCAGGCTCTTAGGGTTAGGGTTAGACTCAGGCTCTTAGGGTTAGGGTCAGACTCAGGCTCTTAGGGTTAGGGTTAGACTCAGGCTCTTAGGGTGAGGGTTAGACTCAGGCTCTTAGGGTGAGGGTTAGACTCAGGCTCTTAGGGTTAGGGTTAGACTCAGGCTCTTAGGGTTAGGGTTAGACTCAGGCTCTTAGGGTTAGGGTTAGACTCAGGCTCTTAGGGTTAGGGTTAGACTCAGGCTCTTAGGGTTAGGGTTAGACTCAGGCTCTTAGGGTTAGGGTTAGACTCAGGCTCTTAGGGTTAGGGTTAGACTCAGGCTCTTAGGGTTAGGGTTAGACTCAGGCTCTTAGGGTGAGGGTTAGACTCAGGCTCTTAGGGTGAGGGTTAGACTCAGGCTCTTCGGGTTAGGGTTAGACTCAGGCTCTTCGGGTTAGGGTTAGACTCAGGCTCTTAGGGTTAGGGTTAGACTCAGGCTCTTCGGTTTAGGGTTAGACTCAGGCTCTTAGGGTTAGGGTTAGACTCAGGCTCTTCGGGTTAGGGTTAGACTCAGGCTCTTCGGGTTAGGGTTAGACTCAGGCTCTTAGGGTGAGGGTTAGACTCAGGCTCTTAGGGTTAGGGTTAGACTCAGGCTCTTAGGGTGAGGGTTAGACTCAGGCTCTTCGGGTTAGGGTTAGACTCAGGCTCTTAGGGTGAGGGTTAGACTCAGGCTCTTAGGGTTAGGGTTAGACTCAGGCTCTTAGGGTTAGGGTTAGACTCAGGCTCTTAGGGTTAGGGTTAGACTCAGGCTCTTAGGGTTAGGGTTAGACTCAGGCTCTTCGGGTTAGGGTTAGACTCAGGCTCTTCGGGTTAGGGTTAGACTCAGGCTCTTAGGGTTAGGGTTAGACTCAGGCTCTTAGGGTTAGGGTTAGACTCAGGCTCTTAGGGTTAGGGTTAGACTCAGGCTCTTAGGGTGAGGGTTAGACTCAGGCTCTTAGGGTTAGGGTTAGACTCAGGCTCTTAGGGTTAGGGTTAGACTCAGGCTCTTAGGGTGAGGGTTAGACTCAGGCTCTTCGGGTGAGGGTTAGACTCAGGCTCTTAGGGTTAGGGTTAGACTCAGGCTCTTCGGGTTAGGGTTAGACTCAGGCTCTTCGGGTTAGGGTTAGACTCAGGCTCTTCGGGTTAGGGTTAGACTCAGGCTCTTAGGGTTAGGGTTAGACTCAGGCTCTTCGGGTTAGGGTTAGACTCAGGCTCTTAGGGTGAGGGTTAGACTCAGGCTCTTAGGGTTAGGGTTAGACTCAGGCTCTTAGGGTGAGGGTTAGACTCAGGCTCTTAGGGTGAGGGTTAGACTCAGGCTCTTCGGGTTAGGGTTAGACTCAGGCTCTTAGGGTTAGGGTTAGACTCAGGCTCTTAGGGTTAGGGTTAGACTCAGGCTCTTCGGGTTAGGGTTAGACTCAGGCTCTTAGGGTTAGGGTTAGACTCAGGCCCTTAGGGTTAGGGTTAGACTCAGGCTCTTAGGGTTAGGGTTAGACTCAGGCTCTTCGGGTTAGGGTTCGACTCAGGCTCTTAGGGTGAGGGTTAGACTCAGGCTCTTAGGGTGAGGGTTAGACTCAGGCTCTTCGGGTTAGGGTTACACTCAGGCTCTTCGGGTTAGGGTTCGACTCAGGCTCTTAGGGTGAGGGTTAGACTCAGGCTCTTCGGGTTAGGGTTAGACTCAGGCTCTTCGGGTTAGGGTTAGACTCAGGCTCTTAGGGTTAGGGTTAGACTCAGGCTCTTAGGGTGAGGGTTAGACTCAGGCTCTTAGGGTTAGGGTTAGACTCAGGCTCTTAGGGTTAGGGTCAGACTCAGGCTCTTAGGGTTAGGGTTAGACTCAGGCTCTTAGGGTGAGGGTTAGACTCAGGCTCTTAGGGTGAGGGTTAGACTCAGGCTCTTAGGGTTAGGGTTAGACTCAGGCTCTTAGGGTTAGGGTTAGACTCAGGCTCTTAGGGTTAGGGTTAGACTCAGGCTCTTAGGGTTAGGGTTAGACTCAGGCTCTTAGGGTTAGGGTTAGACTCAGGCTCTTAGGGTTAGGGTTAGACTCAGGCTCTTAGGGTTAGGGTTAGACTCAGGCTCTTAGGGTTAGGGTTAGACTCAGGCTCTTAGGGTGAGGGTTAGACTCAGGCTCTTAGGGTGAGGGTTAGACTCAGGCTCTTCGGGTTAGGGTTAGACTCAGGCTCTTAGGGTTAGGGTTAGACTCAGGCTCTTCGGGTTAGGGTTAGACTCAGGCTCTTCGGGTTAGGGTTAGACTCAGGCTCTTAGGGTGAGGGTTAGACTCAGGCTCTTAGGGTTAGGGTTAGACTCAGGCTCTTAGGGTGAGGGTTAGACTCAGGCTCTTCGGGTTAGGGTTCGACTCAGGCTCTTAGGGTGAGGGTTAGACTCAGGCTCTTAGGGTTAGGGTTAGACTCAGGCTCTTAGGGTTAGGGTTAGACTCAGGCTCTTAGGGTTAGGGTTAGACTCAGGCTCTTAGGGTTAGGGTTAGACTCAGGCTCTTCGGGTTAGGGTTAGACTCAGGCTCTTCGGGTTAGGGTTAGACTCAGGCTCTTAGGGTTAGGGTTAGACTCAGGCTCTTAGGGTTAGGGTTAGACTCAGGCTCTTAGGGTTAGGGTTAGACTCAGGCTCTTAGGGTGAGGGTTAGACTCAGGCTCTTAGGGTTAGGGTTAGACTCAGGCTCTTAGGGTTAGGGTTAGACTCAGGCTCTTAGGGTGAGGGTTAGACTCAGGCTCTTCGGGTGAGGGTTAGACTCAGGCTCTTAGGGTTAGGGTTAGACTCAGGCTCTTCGGGTTAGGGTTAGACTCAGGCTCTTCGGGTTAGGGTTAGACTCAGGCTCTTCGGGTTAGGGTTAGACTCAGGCTCTTAGGGTTAGGGTTAGACTCAGGCTCTTAGGGTTAGGGTTAGACTCAGGCTCTTAGGGTGAGGGTTAGACTCAGGCTCTTAGGGTTAGGGTTAGACTCAGGCTCTTAGGGTGAGGGTTAGACTCAGGCTCTTAGGGTGAGGGTTAGACTCAGGCTCTTCGGGTTAGGGTTAGACTCAGGCTCTTAGGGTTAGGGTTAGACTCAGGCTCTTAGGGTTAGGGTTAGACTCAGGCTCTTCGGGTTAGGGTTAGACTCAGGCTCTTAGGGTTAGGGTTAGACTCAGGCCCTTAGGGTTAGGGTTAGACTCAGGCTCTTAGGGTTAGGGTTAGACTCAGGCTCTTCGGGTTAGGGTTCGACTCAGGCTCTTAGGGTGAGGGTTAGACTCAGGCTCTTCGGGTTAGGGTTAGACTCAGGCTCTTAGGGTTAGGGTTAGACTCAGGCTCTTAGGGTGAGGGTTAGACTCAGGCTCTTCGGGTTAGGGTTAGACTCAGGCTCTTAGGGTTAGGGTCAGACTCAGGCTCTTAGGGTTAGGGTTAGACTCAGGCTCTTAGGGTGAGGGTTAGACTCAGGCTCTTAGGGTGAGGGTTAGACTCAGGCTCTTAGGGTTAGGGTTAGACTCAGGCTCTTAGGGTTAGGGTTAGACTCAGGCTCTTAGGGTTAGGGTTAGACTCAGGCTCTTAGGGTTAGGGTTAGACTCAGGCTCTTAGGGTTAGGGTTAGACTCAGGCTCTTCGGGTTAGGGTTAGACTCAGGCTCTTAGGGTGAGGGTTAGACTCAGGCTCTTAGGGTGAGGGTTAGACTCAGGCTCTTCGGGTTAGGCTTAGACTCAGGCTCTTCGGGTTAGGGTTAGACTCAGGCTCTTAGGGTTAGGGTTAGACTCAGGCTCTTCGGGTTAGGGTTAGACTCAGGCTCTTCGGGTTAGGGTTAGACTCAGGCTCTTAGGGTTAGGGTTAGACTCAGGCTCTTAGGGTGAGGGTTCGACTCAGGCTCTTCGGGTGAGGGTTAGACCCAGGCTCTTAGGGTTAGGGTTAGACTCAGGCTCTTAGGGTTAGGGTTAGACTCAGGCTCTTCGGGTTAGGGTTCGACTCAGGCTCTTAGGGTGAGGGTTAGACTCAGGCTCTTAGGGTTAGGGTTAGACTCAGGCTCTTAGGGTTAGGGTTAGACTCAGGCTCTTCGGGTTAGGGTTAGACTCAGGCTCTTAGGGTTAGGGTTAGACTCAGGCTCTTAGGGTTAGGGTTAGACTCAGGCTCTTCGGGTTAGGGTTAGACTCAGGCTCTTAGGGTTAGGGTTAGACTCAGGCTCTTAGGGTTAGGGTTAGACTCAGGCTCTTAGGGTTAGGGTTAGACTCAGGCTCTTAGGGTTAGGGTTAGACTCAGGCTCTTAGGGTTAGGGTTAGACTCAGGCTCTTCGGGTTAGGGTTAGACTCAGGCTCTTAGGGTGAGGGTTAGACTCAGGCTCTTAGGGTTAGGGTTAGACTCAGGCTCTTAGGGTTAGGGTTAGACTCAGGCTCTTAGGGTTAGGGTTAGACTCAGGCTCTTAGGGTTAGGGTTAGACTCAGGCTCTTAGGGTTAGGGTTAGACTCAGGCTCTTAGGGTTAGGGTTAGGGTTAGGGTTAGGGTTAGGGTTAGGGTTAGGGTTAGGGTTAGGGTTAGACTCAGGCTCTTAGGGTGAGGGTTAGACTCAGGCTCTTAGGGTTAGGGTTCGACTCAGGCTCTTAGGGTGAGGGTTAGACTCAGGCTCTTAGGGTTAGGGTTAGACTCAGGCTCTTCGGGTTAGGGTTAGACTCAGGCTCTTAGGGTTAGGGTTAGACTCAGGCTCTTAGGGTTAGGGTTAGACTCAGGCTCTTAGGGTGAGGGTTAGACTCAGGCTCTTAGGGTTAGGGTTAGACTCAGGCTCTTAGGGTGAGGGTTAGACTCAGGCTCTTAGGGTGAGGGTTAGACTCAGGCTCTTAGGGTTAGGGTTAGACTCAGGCTCTTAGGGTGAGGGTTAGACTCAGGCTCTTAGGGTGAGGGTTAGACTCAGGCTCTTCGGGTTAGGGTTACACTCAGGCTCTTCGGGTTAGGGTTCGACTCAGGCTCTTAGGGTGAGGGTTAGACTCAGGCTCTTCGGGTTAGGGTTAGACTCAGGCTCTTCGGGTTAGGGTTAGACTCAGGCTCTTAGGGTTAGGGTTAGACTCAGGCTCTTAGGGTGAGGGTTAGACTCAGGCTCTTAGGGTTAGGGTTAGACTCAGGCTCTTAGGGTTAGGGTCAGACTCAGGCTCTTAGGGTTAGGGTTAGACTCAGGCTCTTAGGGTGAGGGTTAGACTCAGGCTCTTAGGGTGAGGGTTAGACTCAGGCTCTTAGGGTTAGGGTTAGACTCAGGCTCTTAGGGTTAGGGTTAGACTCAGGCTCTTAGGGTTAGGGTTAGACTCAGGCTCTTAGGGTTAGGGTTAGACTCAGGCTCTTAGGGTTAGGGTTAGACTCAGGCTCTTAGGGTTAGGGTTAGACTCAGGCTCTTAGGGTTAGGGTTAGACTCAGGCTCTTAGGGTGAGGGTTAGACTCAGGCTCTTAGGGTGAGGGTTAGACTCAGGCTCTTCGGGTTAGGGTTAGACTCAGGCTCTTCGGGTTAGGGTTAGACTCAGGCTCTTAGGGTTAGGGTTAGACTCAGGCTCTTAGGGTTAGGGTTAGACTCAGGCTCTTAGGGTTAGGGTTAGGGTTAGGGTTAGGGTTAGGGTTAGGGTTAGGGTTAGGGTTAGGGTTAGACTCAGGCTCTTAGGGTGAGGGTTAGACTCAGGCTCTTAGGGTTAGGGTTCGACTCAGGCTCTTAGGGTGAGGGTTAGACTCAGGCTCTTAGGGTTAGGGTTAGACTCAGGCTCTTCGGGTTAGGGTTAGACTCAGGCTCTTAGGGTTAGGGTTAGACTCAGGCTCTTAGGGTTAGGGTTAGACTCAGGCTCTTAGGGTGAGGGTTAGACTCAGGCTCTTAGGGTTAGGGTTAGACTCAGGCTCTTAGGGTGAGGGTTAGACTCAGGCTCTTAGGGTGAGGGTTAGACTCAGGCTCTTAGGGTTAGGGTTAGACTCAGGCTCTTAGGGTGAGGGTTAGACTCAGGCTCTTAGGGTGAGGGTTAGACTCAGGCTCTTCGGGTTAGGGTTACACTCAGGCTCTTCGGGTTAGGGTTCGACTCAGGCTCTTAGGGTGAGGGTTAGACTCAGGCTCTTCGGGTTAGGGTTAGACTCAGGCTCTTCGGGTTAGGGTTAGACTCAGGCTCTTAGGGTTAGGGTTAGACTCAGGCTCTTAGGGTGAGGGTTAGACTCAGGCTCTTAGGGTTAGGGTTAGACTCAGGCTCTTAGGGTTAGGGTCAGACTCAGGCTCTTAGGGTTAGGGTTAGACTCAGGCTCTTAGGGTGAGGGTTAGACTCAGGCTCTTAGGGTGAGGGTTAGACTCAGGCTCTTAGGGTTAGGGTTAGACTCAGGCTCTTAGGGTGAGGGTTAGACTCAGGCTCTTAGGGTTAGGGTTAGACTCAGGCTCTTAGGGTGAGGGTTAGACTCAGGCTCTTAGGGTGAGGGTTAGACTCAGGCTCTTCGGGTTAGGGTTAGACTCAGGCTCTTAGGGTTAGGGTTAGACTCAGGCTCTTAGGGTTAGGGTTAGACTCAGGCTCTTCGGGTTAGGGTTAGACTCAGGCTCTTAGGGTTAGGGTTAGACTCAGGCCCTTAGGGTTAGGGTTAGACTCAGGCTCTTAGGGTTAGGGTTAGACTCAGGCTCTTCGGGTTAGGGTTCGACTCAGGCTCTTAGGGTGAGGGTTAGACTCAGGCTCTTCGGGTTAGGGTTAGACTCAGGCTCTTAGGGTTAGGGTTAGACTCAGGCTCTTAGGGTGAGGGTTAGACTCAGGCTCTTCGGGTTAGGGTTAGACTCAGGCTCTTAGGGTTAGGGTCAGACTCAGGCTCTTAGGGTTAGGGTTAGACTCAGGCTCTTAGGGTGAGGGTTAGACTCAGGCTCTTAGGGTGAGGGTTAGACTCAGGCTCTTAGGGTTAGGGTTAGACTCAGGCTCTTAGGGTTAGGGTTAGACTCAGGCTCTTAGGGTTAGGGTTAGACTCAGGCTCTTAGGGTTAGGGTTAGACTCAGGCTCTTAGGGTTAGGGTTAGACTCAGGCTCTTCGGGTTAGGGTTAGACTCAGGCTCTTAGGGTGAGGGTTAGACTCAGGCTCTTAGGGTGAGGGTTAGACTCAGGCTCTTCGGGTTAGGGTTAGACTCAGGCTCTTCGGGTTAGGGTTAGACTCAGGCTCTTAGGGTTAGGGTTAGACTCAGGCTCTTCGGGTTAGGGTTAGACTCAGGCTCTTCGGGTTAGGGTTAGACTCAGGCTCTTAGGGTTAGGGTTAGACTCAGGCTCTTAGGGTGAGGGTTCGACTCAGGCTCTTCGGGTGAGGGTTAGACCCAGGCTCTTAGGGTTAGGGTTAGACTCAGGCTCTTAGGGTTAGGGTTAGACTCAGGCTCTTCGGGTTAGGGTTCGACTCAGGCTCTTAGGGTGAGGGTTAGACTCAGGCTCTTAGGGTTAGGGTTAGACTCAGGCTCTTAGGGTTAGGGTTAGACTCAGGCTCTTCGGGTTAGGGTTAGACTCAGGCTCTTAGGGTTAGGGTTAGACTCAGGCTCTTAGGGTTAGGGTTAGACTCAGGCTCTTCGGGTTAGGGTTAGACTCAGGCTCTTAGGGTTAGGGTTAGACTCAGGCTCTTAGGGTTAGGGTTAGACTCAGGCTCTTAGGGTTAGGGTTAGACTCAGGCTCTTAGGGTTAGGGTTAGACTCAGGCTCTTAGGGTTAGGGTTAGACTCAGGCTCTTCGGGTTAGGGTTAGACTCAGGCTCTTAGGGTGAGGGTTAGACTCAGGCTCTTAGGGTTAGGGTTAGACTCAGGCTCTTAGGGTTAGGGTTAGACTCAGGCTCTTAGGGTTAGGGTTAGACTCAGGCTCTTAGGGTTAGGGTTAGACTCAGGCTCTTAGGGTTAGGGTTAGACTCAGGCTCTTAGGGTTAGGGTTAGGGTTAGGGTTAGGGTTAGGGTTAGGGTTAGGGTTAGGGTTAGGGTTAGACTCAGGCTCTTAGGGTGAGGGTTAGACTCAGGCTCTTAGGGTTAGGGTTCGACTCAGGCTCTTAGGGTGAGGGTTAGACTCAGGCTCTTAGGGTTAGGGTTAGACTCAGGCTCTTCGGGTTAGGGTTAGACTCAGGCTCTTAGGGTTAGGGTTAGACTCAGGCTCTTAGGGTTAGGGTTAGACTCAGGCTCTTAGGGTGAGGGTTAGACTCAGGCTCTTAGGGTTAGGGTTAGACTCAGGCTCTTAGGGTGAGGGTTAGACTCAGGCTCTTAGGGTGAGGGTTAGACTCAGGCTCTTAGGGTTAGGGTTAGACTCAGGCTCTTAGGGTGAGGGTTAGACTCAGGCTCTTAGGGTGAGGGTTAGACTCAGGCTCTTCGGGTTAGGGTTACACTCAGGCTCTTCGGGTTAGGGTTCGACTCAGGCTCTTAGGGTGAGGGTTAGACTCAGGCTCTTCGGGTTAGGGTTAGACTCAGGCTCTTCGGGTTAGGGTTAGACTCAGGCTCTTAGGGTTAGGGTTAGACTCAGGCTCTTAGGGTGAGGGTTAGACTCAGGCTCTTAGGGTTAGGGTTAGACTCAGGCTCTTAGGGTTAGGGTCAGACTCAGGCTCTTAGGGTTAGGGTTAGACTCAGGCTCTTAGGGTGAGGGTTAGACTCAGGCTCTTAGGGTGAGGGTTAGACTCAGGCTCTTAGGGTTAGGGTTAGACTCAGGCTCTTAGGGTTAGGGTTAGACTCAGGCTCTTAGGGTTAGGGTTAGACTCAGGCTCTTAGGGTTAGGGTTAGACTCAGGCTCTTAGGGTTAGGGTTAGACTCAGGCTCTTAGGGTTAGGGTTAGACTCAGGCTCTTAGGGTTAGGGTTAGACTCAGGCTCTTAGGGTGAGGGTTAGACTCAGGCTCTTAGGGTGAGGGTTAGACTCAGGCTCTTCGGGTTAGGGTTAGACTCAGGCTCTTCGGGTTAGGGTTAGACTCAGGCTCTTAGGGTTAGGGTTAGACTCAGGCTCTTAGGGTTAGGGTTAGACTCAGGCTCTTAGGGTTAGGGTTAGGGTTAGGGTTAGGGTTAGGGTTAGGGTTAGGGTTAGGGTTAGGGTTAGACTCAGGCTCTTAGGGTGAGGGTTAGACTCAGGCTCTTAGGGTTAGGGTTCGACTCAGGCTCTTAGGGTGAGGGTTAGACTCAGGCTCTTAGGGTTAGGGTTAGACTCAGGCTCTTCGGGTTAGGGTTAGACTCAGGCTCTTAGGGTTAGGGTTAGACTCAGGCTCTTAGGGTTAGGGTTAGACTCAGGCTCTTAGGGTGAGGGTTAGACTCAGGCTCTTAGGGTTAGGGTTAGACTCAGGCTCTTAGGGTGAGGGTTAGACTCAGGCTCTTAGGGTGAGGGTTAGACTCAGGCTCTTAGGGTTAGGGTTAGACTCAGGCTCTTAGGGTGAGGGTTAGACTCAGGCTCTTAGGGTGAGGGTTAGACTCAGGCTCTTCGGGTTAGGGTTACACTCAGGCTCTTCGGGTTAGAGTTCGACTCAGGCTCTTAGGGTGAGGGTTAGACTCAGGCTCTTCGGGTTAGGGTTAGACTCAGGCTCTTCGGGTTAGGGTTAGACTCAGGCTCTTAGGGTTAGGGTTAGACTCAGGCTCTTAGGGTGAGGGTTAGACTCAGGCTCTTAGGGTTAGGGTTAGACTCAGGCTCTTAGGGTTAGGGTCAGACTCAGGCTCTTAGGGTTAGGGTTAGACTCAGGCTCTTAGGGTGAGGGTTAGACTCAGGCTCTTAGGGTGAGGGTTAGACTCAGGCTCTTAGGGTTAGGGTTAGACTCAGGCTCTTAGGGTTAGGGTTAGACTCAGGCTCTTAGGGTTAGGGTTAGACTCAGGCTCTTAGGGTTAGGGTTAGACTCAGGCTCTTAGGGTTAGGGTTAGACTCAGGCTCTTAGGGTTAGGGTTAGACTCAGGCTCTTAGGGTTAGGGTTAGACTCAGGCTCTTAGGGTGAGGGTTAGACTCAGGCTCTTCGGGTTAGGGTTAGACTCAGGCTCTTCGGGTTAGGGTTAGACTCAGGCTCTTAGGGTTAGGGTTAGACTCAGGCTCTTAGGGTGAGGGTTAGACTCAGGCTCTTAGGGTTAGGGTTAGACTCAGGCTCTTAGGGTTAGGGTCAGACTCAGGCTCTTAGGGTTAGGGTTAGACTCAGGCTCTTAGGGTGAGGGTTAGACTCAGGCTCTTAGGGTGAGGGTTAGACTCAGGCTCTTAGGGTTAGGGTTAGACTCAGGCTCTTAGGGTTAGGGTTAGACTCAGGCTCTTAGGGTTAGGGTTAGACTCAGGCTCTTAGGGTTAGGGTTAGACTCAGGCTCTTAGGGTTAGGGTTAGACTCAGGCTCTTAGGGTTAGGGTTAGACTCAGGCTCTTAGGGTTAGGGTTAGACTCAGGCTCTTAGGGTGAGGGTTAGACTCAGGCTCTTAGGGTGAGGGTTAGACTCAGGCTCTTCGGGTTAGGGTTAGACTCAGGCTCTTCGGGTTAGGGTTAGACTCAGGCTCTTAGGGTTAGGGTTAGACTCAGGCTCTTCGGTTTAGGGTTAGACTCAGGCTCTTAGGGTTAGGGTTAGACTCAGGCTCTTAGGGTTAGGGTTAGACTCAGGCTCTTAGGGTTAGGGTTAGACTCAGGCTCTTAGGGTGAGGGTTAGACTCAGGCTCTTAGGGTGAGGGTTAGACTCAGGCTCTTAGGGTGAGGGTTAGACTCAGGCTCTTCGGGTTAGGGTTCGACTCAGGCTCTTAGGGTGAGGGTTAGACTCAGGCTCTTAGGGTTAGGGTTAGACTCAGGCTCTTAGGGTTAGGGTTAGACTCAGGCTCTTAGGGTTAGGGTTAGACTCAGGCTCTTAGGGTTAGGGTTAGACTCAGGCTCTTCGGGTTAGGGTTAGACTCAGGCTCTTCGGGTTAGGGTTAGACTCAGGCTCTTAGGGTTAGGGTTAGACTCAGGCTCTTAGGGTTAGGGTTAGACTCAGGCTCTTAGGGTTAGGGTTAGACTCAGGCTCTTAGGGTGAGGGTTAGACTCAGGCTCTTAGGGTTAGGGTTAGACTCAGGCTCTTAGGGTTAGGGTTAGACTCAGGCTCTTCGGGTGAGGGTTAGACTCAGGCTCTTCGGGTGAGGGTTAGACTCAGGCTCTTAGGGTTAGGGTTAGACTCAGGCTCTTCGGGTTAGGGTTAGACTCAGGCTCTTCGGGTTAGGGTTAGACTCAGGCTCTTCGGGTTAGGGTTAGACTCAGACTCTTAGGGTTAGGGTTAGACTCAGGCTCTTAGGGTTAGGGTTAGACTCAGGCTCTTAGGGTGAGGGTTAGACTCAGGCTCTTAGGGTTAGGGTTAGACTCAGGCTCTTAGGGTGAGGGTTAGACTCAGGCTCTTAGGGTGAGGGTTAGACTCAGGCTCTTCGGGTTAGGGTTAGACTCAGGCTCTTAGGGTTAGGGTTAGACTCAGGCTCTTAGGGTTAGGGTTAGACTCAGGCTCTTCGGGTTAGGGTTAGACTCAGGCTCTTAGGGTTAGGGTTAGACTCAGGCCCTTAGGGTTAGGGTTAGACTCAGGCTCTTAGGGTTAGGGTCAGACTCAGGCTCTTAGGGTTAGGGTTAGACTCAGGCTCTTAGGGTGAGGGTTAGACTCAGGCTCTTAGGGTGAGGGTTAGACTCAGGCTCTTAGGGTTAGGGTTAGACTCAGGCTCTTAGGGTTAGGGTTAGACTCAGGCTCTTAGGGTTAGGGTTAGACTCAGGCTCTTAGGGTTAGGGTTAGACTCAGGCTCTTAGGGTTAGGGTTAGACTCAGGCTCTTCGGGTTAGGGTTAGACTCAGGCTCTTAGGGTGAGGGTTAGACTCAGGCTCTTAGGGTGAGGGTTAGACTCAGGCTCTTCGGGTTAGGGTTAGACTCAGGCTCTTCGGGTTAGGGTTAGACTCAGGCTCTTAGGGTTAGGGTTAGACTCAGGCTCTTCGGGTTAGGGTTAGACTCAGGCTCTTCGGGTTAGGGTTAGACTCAGGCTCTTAGGGTTAGGGTTAGACTCAGGCTCTTAGGGTGAGGGTTCGACTCAGGCTCTTCGGGTGAGGGTTAGACCCAGGCTCTTAGGGTTAGGGTTAGACTCAGGCTCTTAGGGTTAGGGTTAGACTCAGGCTCTTCGGGTTAGGGTTCGACTCAGGCTCTTAGGGTGAGGGTTAGACTCAGGCTCTTAGGGTTAGGGTTAGACTCAGGCTCTTAGGGTTAGGGTTAGACTCAGGCTCTTCGGGTTAGGGTTAGACTCAGGCTCTTAGGGTTAGGGTTAGACTCAGGCTCTTAGGGTTAGGGTTAGACTCAGGCTCTTCGGGTTAGGGTTAGACTCAGGCTCTTAGGGTTAGGGTTAGACTCAGGCTCTTAGGGTTAGGGTTAGACTCAGGCTCTTAGGGTTAGGGTTAGACTCAGGCTCTTAGGGTTAGGGTTAGACTCAGGCTCTTAGGGTTAGGGTTAGACTCAGGCTCTTCGGGTTAGGGTTAGACTCAGGCTCTTAGGGTGAGGGTTAGACTCAGGCTCTTAGGGTTAGGGTTAGACTCAGGCTCTTAGGGTTAGGGTTAGACTCAGGCTCTTAGGGTTAGGGTTAGACTCAGGCTCTTAGGGTTAGGGTTAGACTCAGGCTCTTAGGGTTAGGGTTAGACTCAGGCTCTTAGGGTTAGGGTTAGGGTTAGGGTTAGGGTTAGGGTTAGGGTTAGGGTTAGGGTTAGGGTTAGGGTTAGACTCAGGCTCTTAGGGTGAGGGTTAGACTCAGGCTCTTAGGGTTAGGGTTCGACTCAGGCTCTTAGGGTGAGGGTTAGACTCAGGCTCTTAGGGTTAGGGTTAGACTCAGGCTCTTCGGGTTAAGGTTAGACTCAGGCTCTTAGGGTGAGGGTTAGACTCAGGCTCTTAGGGTTAGGGTTAGACTCAGGCTCTTAGGGTTAGGGTTAGACTCAGGCTCTTCGGGTTAGGGTTAGACTCAGGCTCTTAGGGTGAGGGTTAGACTCAGGCTCTTCGGGTTAGGGTTAGACTCAGGCTCTTAGGGTGAGGGTTAGACTCAGGCTCTTAGGGTGAGGGTTAGACTCAGGCTCTTAGGGTGAGGGTTAGACTCAGGCTCTTCGGGTTAGGGTTACACTCAGGCTCTTCGGGTTAGGGTTCGACTCAGGCTCTTAGGGTGAGGGTTAGACTCAGGCTCTTCGGGTTAGGGTTAGACTCAGGCTCTTCGGGTTAGGGTTAGACTCAGGCTCTTAGGGTTAGGGTTAGACTCAGGCTCTTAGGGTGAGGGTTAGACTCAGGCTCTTAGGGTTAGGGTTAGACTCAGGCTCTTAGGGTTAGGGTCAGACTCAGGCTCTTAGGGTTAGGGTTAGACTCAGGCTCTTAGGGTGAGGGTTAGACTCAGGCTCTTAGGGTGAGGGTTAGACTCAGGCTCTTAGGGTTAGGGTTAGACTCAGGCTCTTAGGGTTAGGGTTAGACTCAGGCTCTTAGGGTTAGGGTTAGACTCAGGCTCTTAGGGTTAGGGTTAGACTCAGGCTCTTAGGGTTAGGGTTAGACTCAGGCTCTTAGGGTTAGGGTTAGACTCAGGCTCTTAGGGTTAGGGTTAGACTCAGGCTCTTAGGGTTAGGGTTAGACTCAGGCTCTTCGGGTTAGGGTTCGACTCAGGCTCTTAGGGTGAGGGTTAGACTCAGGCTCTTCGGGTTAGGGTTAGACTCAGGCTCTTAGGGTTAGGGTTAGACTCAGGCTCTTAGGGTGAGGGTTAGACTCAGGCTCTTCGGGTTAGGGTTAGACTCAGGCTCTTAGGGTTAGGGTCAGACTCAGGCTCTTAGGGTTAGGGTTAGACTCAGGCTCTTAGGGTTAGGGTTAGACTCAGGCTCTTAGGGTGAGGGTTAGACTCAGGCTCTTAGGGTTAGGGTTAGACTCAGGCTCTTAGGGTTAGGGTTAGACTCAGGCTCTTAGGGTTAGGGTTAGACTCAGGCTCTTAGGGTTAGGGTTAGACTCAGGCTCTTAGGGTTAGGGTTAGACTCAGGCTCTTCGGGTTAGGGTTAGACTCAGGCTCTTAGGGTGAGGGTTAGACTCAGGCTCTTAGGGTGAGGGTTAGACTCAGGCTCTTCGGGTTAGGGTTAGACTCAGGCTCTTCGGGTTAGGGTTAGACTCAGGCTCTTAGGGTTAGGGTTAGACTCAGGCTCTTCGGGTTAGGGTTAGACTCAGGCTCTTCGGGTTAGGGTTAGACTCAGGCTCTTAGGGTTAGGGTTAGACTCAGGCTCTTAGGGTGAGGGTTCGACTCAGGCTCTTCGGGTGAGGGTTAGACCCAGGCTCTTAGGGTTAGGGTTAGACTCAGGCTCTTAGGGTTAGGGTTAGACTCAGGCTCTTCGGGTTAGGGTTCGACTCAGGCTCTTAGGGTGAGGGTTAGACTCAGGCTCTTAGGGTTAGGGTTAGACTCAGGCTCTTAGGGTTAGGGTTAGACTCAGGCTCTTCGGGTT
Source organism: Falco punctatus (assembly GCF_963210335.1). Taxonomy (NCBI): domain Eukaryota; kingdom Metazoa; phylum Chordata; class Aves; order Falconiformes; family Falconidae; genus Falco; species Falco punctatus. The sequence goes on from NW_027660321.1 coordinate 26,170, forward strand.
AGGGTTAGACTCAGGCTCTTAGGGTTAGGGTTAGACTCAGGCTCTTAGGGTTAGGGTTAGACTCAGGCTCTTCGGGTTAGGGTTCGACTCAGGCTCTTAGGGTGAGGGTTAGACTCAGGCTCTTAGGGTTAGGGTTAGACTCAGGCTCTTAGGGTTAGGGTTAGACTCAGGCTCTTAGGGTTAGGGTTAGACTCAGGCTCTTAGGGTTAGGGTTAGACTCAGGCTCTTCGGGTTAGGGTTAGACTCAGGCTCTTCGGGTTAGGGTTAGACTCAGGCTCTTAGGGTTAGGGTTAGACTCAGGCTCTTAGGGTTAGGGTTAGACTCAGGCTCTTAGGGTTAGGGTTAGACTCAGGCTCTTAGGGTTAGGGTTAGACTCAGGCTCTTAGGGTTAGGGTTAGACTCAGGCTCTTAGGGTTAGGGTTAGGGTTAGGGTTAGGGTTAGGGTTAGGGTTAGGGTTAGGGTTAGGGTTAGACTCAGGCTCTTAGGGTGAGGGTTAGACTCAGGCTCTTAGGGTTAGGGTTCGACTCAGGCTCTTAGGGTGAGGGTTAGACTCAGGCTCTTAGGGTTAGGGTTAGACTCAGGCTCTTCGGGTTAGGGTTAGACTCAGGCTCTTAGGGTTAGGGTTAGACTCAGGCTCTTAGGGTTAGGGTTAGACTCAGGCTCTTAGGGTGAGGGTTAGACTCAGGCTCTTAGGGTTAGGGTTAGACTCAGGCTCTTAGGGTGAGGGTTAGACTCAGGCTCTTAGGGTGAGGGTTAGACTCAGGCTCTTAGGGTGAGGGTTAGACTCAGGCTCTTAGGGTGAGGGTTAGACTCAGGCTCTTAGGGTGAGGGTTAGACTCAGGCTCTTCGGGTTAGGGTTACACTCAGGCTCTTCGGGTTAGGGTTCGACTCAGGCTCTTAGGGTGAGGGTTAGACTCAGGCTCTTCGGGTTAGGGTTAGACTCAGGCTCTTCGGGTTAGGGTTAGACTCAGGCTCTTAGGGTTAGGGTTAGACTCAGGCTCTTAGGGTGAGGGTTAGACTCAGGCTCTTAGGGTTAGGGTTAGACTCAGGCTCTTAGGGTTAGGGTCAGACTCAGGCTCTTAGGGTTAGGGTTAGACTCAGGCTCTTAGGGTGAGGGTTAGACTCAGGCTCTTAGGGTGAGGGTTAGACTCAGGCTCTTAGGGTTAGGGTTAGACTCAGGCTCTTAGGGTTAGGGTTAGACTCAGGCTCTTAGGGTTAGGGTTAGACTCAGGCTCTTAGGGTTAGGGTTAGACTCAGGCTCTTAGGGTTAGGGTTAGACTCAGGCTCTTAGGGTTAGGGTTAGACTCAGGCTCTTAGGGTTAGGGTTAGACTCAGGCTCTTAGGGTGAGGGTTAGACTCAGGCTCTTAGGGTGAGGGTTAGACTCAGGCTCTTCGGGTTAGGGTTAGACTCAGGCTCTTCGGGTTAGGGTTAGACTCAGGCTCTTAGGGTTAGGGTTAGACTCAGGCTCTTCGGTTTAGGGTTAGACTCAGGCTCTTAGGGTTAGGGTTAGACTCAGGCTCTTCGGGTTAGGGTTAGACTCAGGCTCTTCGGGTTAGGGTTAGACTCAGGCTCTTAGGGTGAGGGTTAGACTCAGGCTCTTAGGGTTAGGGTTAGACTCAGGCTCTTAGGGTGAGGGTTAGACTCAGGCTCTTCGGGTTAGGGTTCGACTCAGGCTCTTAGGGTGAGGGTTAGACTCAGGCTCTTAGGGTTAGGGTTAGACTCAGGCTCTTAGGGTTAGGGTTAGACTCAGGCTCTTAGGGTTAGGGTTAGACTCAGGCTCTTAGGGTTAGGGTTAGACTCAGGCTCTTCGGGTTAGGGTTAGACTCAGGCTCTTCGGGTTAGGGTTAGACTCAGGCTCTTAGGGTTAGGGTTAGACTCAGGCTCTTAGGGTTAGGGTTAGACTCAGGCTCTTAGGGTTAGGGTTAGACTCAGGCTCTTAGGGTGAGGGTTAGACTCAGGCTCTTAGGGTTAGGGTTAGACTCAGGCTCTTAGGGTTAGGGTTAGACTCAGGCTCTTAGGGTTAGGGTTAGACTCAGGCTCTTAGGGTGAGGGTTAGACTCAGGCTCTTCGGGTTAGGGTTAGACTCAGGCTCTTAGGGTTAGGGTTAGACTCAGGCTCTTAGGGTGCGGGTTAGACTCAGGCTCTTCGGGTGAGGGTTAGACTCAGGCTCTTCGGGTGAGGGTTAGACTCAGGCTCTTAGGGTTAGGGTTAGACTCAGGCTCTTCGGGTTAGGGTTAGACTCAGGCTCTTCGGGTTAGGGTTAGACTCAGGCTCTTCGGGTTAGGGTTAGACTCAGGCTCTTAGGGTTAGGGTTAGACTCAGGCTCTTAGGGTTAGGGTTAGACTCAGGCTCTTAGGGTGAGGGTTAGACTCAGGCTCTTAGGGTTAGGGTTAGACTCAGGCTCTTAGGGTGAGGGTTAGACTCAGGCTCTTAGGGTGAGGGTTAGACTCAGGCTCTTCGGGTTAGGGTTAGACTCAGGCTCTTAGGGTTAGGGTTAGACTCAGGCTCTTAGGGTTTGGGTTAGACTCAGGCTCTTAGGGTTAGGGTTAGACTAAGGCTCTTAGGGTTAGGGTTAGACTCAGGCCCTTAGGGTTAGGGTTAGACTCAGGCTCTTAGGGTTAGGGTTAGACTCAGGCTCTTAGGGTGAGGGTTAGACTCAGGCTCTTAGGGTTAGGGTTAGACTCAGGCTCTTAGGGTGAGGGTTAGACTCAGGCTCTTAGGGTTAGGGTTAGACTCAGGCTCTTAGGGTTAGGGTTAGACACAGGCTCTTAGGGTTAGGGTTAGACTCAGGCTCTTAGGGTTAGGGTTAGACTCAGGCTCTTAGGGTTAGGGTTAGACTCAGGCTCTTGGGGTTAGGGTTAGACTCAGGCTCTTAGGGTTAGGGTTAGACTCAGGCTCTTCGGGTTAGGGTTAGACTCAGGCTCTTAGGGTGAGGGTTAGACTCAGGCTCTTAGGGTGAGGGTTAGACTCAGGCTCTTTAGGGTTAGGGTTAGACTCAGGCTCTTCGGGTTAGGGTTCGACTCAGGCTCTTAGGGTGAGGGTTAGACTCAGGCTCTTCGGGTTAGGGTTAGACTCAGGCTCTTAGGGTTAGGGTTAGACTCAGGCTCTTAGGGTGAGGGTTAGACTCAGGCTCTTCGGGTTAGGGTTAGACTCAGGCTCTTAGGGTTAGGGTCAGACTCAGGCTCTTAGGGTTAGGGTTAGACTCAGGCTCTTAGGGTGAGGGTTAGACTCAGGCTCTTAGGGTGAGGGTTAGACTCAGGCTCTTAGGGTTAGGGTTAGACTCAGGCTCTTAGGGTTAGGGTTAGACTCAGGCTCTTAGGGTGAGGGTTAGACTCAGGCTCTTAGGGTTAGGGTTAGACTCAGGCTCTTAGGGTTAGGGTTAGACTCAGGCTCTTAGGGTGAGGGTTAGACTCAGGCTCTTCGGGTTAGGGTTCGACTCAGGCTCTTAGGGTTAGGGTTCGACTCAGGCTCTTCGGGTTAGGGTTAGACTCAGGCTCTTCGGGTTAGGGTTAGACTCAGGCTCTTAGGGTTAGGGTTAGACTCAGGCTCTTAGGGTGAGGGTTAGACTCAGGCTCTTCGGGTTAGGGTTAGACTCAGGCTCTTAGGGTGAGGGTTAGACTCAGGCTCTTAGGGTTAGGGTTAGACTCAGGCTCTTCGGGTTAGGGTTCGACTCAGGCTCTTAGGGTGAGGGTTAGACTCAGGCTCTTAGGGTTAGGGTTAGACTCAGGCTCTTAGGGTTAGGGTTAGACTCAGGCTCTTCGGGTTAGGGTTAGACTCAGGCTCTTCGGGTTAGGGTTAGACTCAGGCTCTTAGGGTGAGGGTTAGACTCAGGCTCTTCGGGTTAGGGTTAGACTCAGGCTCTTAGGGTTAGGGTTAGACTCAGGCTCTTCGGGTTAGGGTTAGACTCAGGCTCTTAGGGTTAGGGTTAGACTCAGGCTCTTAGGGTTAGGGTTAGACTCAGGCTCTTCCGGTTAGGGTTAGACTCAGGCTCTTCGGGTTAGGGTTAGACTCAGGCTCTTAGGGTTAGGGTTAGACTCAGGCTCTTCGGGTTAGGGTTCGACTCAGGCTCTTAGGGTTAGGGTTCGACTCAGGCTCTTCGGGTTAGGGTTAGACTCAGGCTCTTCGGGTTAGGGTTAGACTCAGGCTCTTAGGGTGAGGGTTAGACTCAGGCTCTTAGGGTTAGGGTTAGACTCAGGCTCTTCGGGTTAGGGTTCGACTAAGGCTCTTAGGGTGAGGGTTAGACTCAGGCTCTTCGGGTTAGGGTTAGACTCAGACTCTTAGGGTTAGGGTTAGACTCAGGCTCTTAGGGTGAGGGTTAGACTCAGGCTCTTCGGGTTAGGGTTAGACTCAGGCTCTTAGGGTTAGGGTTAGACTCAGGCTCTTCGGGTTAGGGTTCGACTCAGGCTCTTAGGGTGAGGGTTAGACTCAGGCTCTTCGGGTTAGGGTTAGACTCAGGCTCTCAGGGTTAGGGTTAGACTCAGGCTCTTAGGGTGAGGGTTAGACTCAGGCTCTTCGGGTTAGGGTTAGACTCAGGCTCTTAGGGTTAGGGTCAGACTCAGGCTCTTAGGGTTAGGGTTAGACTCAGGCTCTTAGGGTGAGGGTTAGACTCAGGCTCTTAGGGTGAGGGTTAGACTCAGGCTCTTAGGGTTAGGGTTAGACTCAGGCTCTTAGGGTTAGGGTTAGACTCAGGCTCTTCGGGTTAGGGTTAGACTCAGGCTCTTAGGGTTAGGGTTAGACTCAGGCTCTTAGGGTTAGGGTTAGACTCAGGCTCTTAGGGTTAGGGTTAGACTCAGGCTCTTAGGGTTAGGGTTACACTCAGGCTCTTAGGGTTAGGGTTAGACTCAGGCTCTTAGGGTGAGGGTTAGACTCAGGCTCTTCGGGTTAGGGTTAGACTCAGGCTCTTAGGGTTAGGGTTAGACTCAGGCTCTTAGGGTGAGGGTTAGACTCAGGCTCTTCGGGTTAGGGTTAGACTCAGGCTCTTAGGGTTAGGGTCAGACTCAGGCTCTTAGGGTTAGGGTTAGACTCAGGCTCTTAGGGTGAGGGTTAGACTCAGGCTCTTAGGGTGAGGGTTAGACTCAGGCTCTTAGGGTTAGGGTTAGACTCAGGCTCTTAGGGTTAGGGTTAGACTCAGGCTCTTAGGGTTAGGGTTAGACTCAGGCTCTTAGGGTTAGGGTTAGACTCAGGCTCTTAGGGTTAGGGTTAGACTCAGGCTCTTCGGGTTAGGGTTAGACTCAGGCTCTTAGGGTGAGGGTTAGACTCAGGCTCTTAGGGTGAGGGTTAGACTCAGGCTCTTAGGGTTAGGGTTAGACTCAGGCTCTTCGGGTTAGGGTTCGACTCAGGCTCTTAGGGTGAGGGTTAGACTCAGGCTCTTCGGGTTAGGGTTAGACTCAGGCTCTTCGGGTTAGGGTTAGACTCAGGCTCTTAGGGTGAGGGTTAGACTCAGGCTCTTCGGGTTAGGGTTAGACTCAGGCTCTTAGGGTTAGGGTCAGACTCAGGCTCTTAGGGTTAGGGTTAGACTCAGGCTCTTAGGGTGAGGGTTAGACTCAGGCTCTTAGGGTGAGGGTTAGACTCAGGCTCTTAGGGTTAGGGTTAGACTCAGGCTCTTAGGGTTAGGGTTAGACTCAGGCTCTTAGGGTTAGGGTTAGACTCAGGCTCTTCGGGTTAGGGTTAGACTCAGGCTCTTAGGGTGAGGGTTAGACTCAGGCTCTTAGGGTGAGGGTTAGACTCAGGCTCTTAGGGTTAGGGTTAGACTCAGGCTCTTCGGGTTAGGGTTCGACTCAGGCTCTTAGGGTGAGGGTTAGACTCAGGCTCTTAGGGTTAGGGTTAGACTCAGGCTCTTAGGGTTAGGGTTAGACTCAGGCTCTTAGGGTGAGGGTTAGACTCAGGCTCTTCGGGTTAGGGTTAGACTCAGGCTCTTAGGGTTAGGGTTAGACTCAGGCTCTTAGGGTTAGGGTTAGACTCAGGCTCTTAGGGTGAGGGTTAGACTCAGGCTCTTAGGGTTAGGGTTAGACTCAGGCTCTTCGGGTTAGGGTTCGACTCAGGCTCTTAGGGTGAGGGTTAGACTCAGGCTCTTCGGGTTAGGGTTAGACTCAGGCTCTTAGGGTTAGGGTTAGACTCAGGCTCTTAGGGTGAGGGTTAGACTCAGGCTCTTCGGGTTAGGGTTAGACTCAGGCTCTTAGGGTTAGGGTCAGACTCAGGCTCTTAGGGTTAGGGTTAGACTCAGGCTCTTAGGGTGAGGGTTCGACTCAGGCTCTTAGGGTTAGGGTTAGACTCAGGCTCTTAGGGTTAGGGTTAGACTCAGGCTCTTAGGGTTAGGGTTAGACTCAGGCTCTTAGGGTTAGGGTTAGACTCAGGCTCTTAGGGTTAGGGTTAGACTCAGGCTCTTAGGGTTAGGGTTAGACTCAGGCTCTTCGGGTTAGGGTTAGACTCAGGCTCTTAGGGTGAGGGTTAGACTCAGGCTCTTAGGGTGAGGGTTAGACTCAGGCTCTTAGGGTTAGGGTTAGACTCAGGCTCTTCGGGTTAGGGTTCGACTCAGGCTCTTAGGGTGAGGGTTAGACTCAGGCTCTTCGGGTTAGGGTTAGACTCAGGCTCTTCGGGTTAGGGTTAGACTCAGGCTCTTAGGGTTAGGGTCAGACTCAGGCTCTTAGGGTTAGGGTTAGACTCAGGCTCTTAGGGTGAGGGTTAGACTCAGGCTCTTAGGGTGAGGGTTAGACTCAGGCTCTTAGGGTTAGGGTTAGACTCAGGCTCTTAGGGTTAGGGTTAGACTCAGGCTCTTAGGGTTAGGGTTAGACTCAGGCTCTTAGGGTTAGGGTTAGACTCAGGCTCTTAGGGTTAGGGTTAGACTCAGGCTCTTCGGGTTAGGGTTAGACTCAGGCTCTTAGGGTGAGGGTTAGACTCAGGCTCTTAGGGTGAGGGTTAGACTCAGGCTCTTCGGGTTAGGGTTAGACTCAGGCTCTTCGGGTTAGGGTTAGACTCAGGCTCTTAGGGTTAGGGTTAGACTCAGGCTCTTCGGGTTAGGGTTAGACTCAGGCTCTTCGGGTTAGGGTTAGACTCAGGCTCTTAGGGTTAGGGTTAGACTCAGGCTCTTAGGGTGAGGGTTCGACTCAGGCTCTTCGGGTGAGGGTTAGACCCAGGCTCTTAGGGTTAGGGTTAGACTCAGGCTCTTAGGGTTAGGGTTAGACTCAGGCTCTTCGGGTTAGGGTTCGACTCAGGCTCTTAGGGTGAGGGTTAGACTCAGGCTCTTAGGGTTAGGGTTAGACTCAGGCTCTTAGGGTTAGGGTTAGACTCAGGCTCTTCGGGTTAGGGTTAGACTCAGGCTCTTAGGGTTAGGGTTAGACTCAGGCTCTTAGGGTTAGGGTTAGACTCAGGCTCTTCGGGTTAGGGTTAGACTCAGGCTCTTAGGGTTAGGGTTAGACTCAGGCTCTTAGGGTTAGGGTTAGACTCAGGCTCTTAGGGTTAGGGTTAGACTCAGGCTCTTAGGGTTAGGGTTAGACTCAGGCTCTTAGGGTTAGGGTTAGACTCAGGCTCTTCGGGTTAGGATTAGACTCAGGCTCTTAGGGTGAGGGTTAGACTCAGGCTCTTAGGGTTAGGGTTAGACTCAGGCTCTTAGGGTTAGGGTTAGACTCAGGCTCTTAGGGTTAGGGTTAGACTCAGGCTCTTAGGGTTAGGGTTAGACTCAGGCTCTTAGGGTTAGGGTTAGACTCAGGCTCTTAGGGTTAGGGTTAGGGTTAGGGTTAGGGTTAGGGTTAGGGTTAGGGTTAGGGTTAGACTCAGGCTCTTAGGGTGAGGGTTAGACTCAGGCTCTTAGGGTTAGGGTTCGACTCAGGCTCTTAGGGTGAGGGTTAGACTCAGGCTCTTAGGGTTAGGGTTAGACTCAGGCTCTTCGGGTTAGGGTTAGACTCAGGCTCTTAGGGTTAGGGTTAGACTCAGGCTCTTAGGGTTAGGGTTAGACTCAGGCTCTTAGGGTGAGGGTTAGACTCAGGCTCTTAGGGTTAGGGTTAGACTCAGGCTCTTAGGGTGAGGGTTAGACTCAGGCTCTTAGGGTGAGGGTTAGACTCAGGCTCTTAGGGTGAGGGTTAGACTCAGGCTCTTAGGGTGAGGGTTAGACTCAGGCTCTTCGGGTTAGGGTTAGACTCAGGCTCTTCGGGTTAGGGTTAGACTCAGGCTCTTAGGGTTAGGGTTAGACTCAGGCTCTTAGGGTGAGGGTTAGACTCAGGCTCTTAGGGTGAGGGTTAGACTCAGGCTCTTAGGGTGAGGGTTAGACTCAGGCTCTTAGGGTTAGGGTTAGACTCAGGCTCTTAGGGTGAGGGTTAGACTCAGGCTCTTAGGGTTAGGGTTAGACTCAGGCTCTTAGAGTTAGGGTTAGACTCAGGCTCTTAGGGTTAGGGTTAGACTCAGGCTCTTAGGGTTAGGGTTAGACTCAGGCTCTTAGGGTTAGGGTTAGACTCAGGCTCTTCGGGTTAGGGTTAGACTCAGGCTCTTAGGGTGAGGGTTAGACTCAGGCTCTTAGGGTTAGGGTTAGACTCAGGCTCTTAGGGTGAGGGTTAGACTCAGGCTCTTAGGGTTAGGGTTAGACTCAGGCTCTTAGGGTTAGGGTTAGACTCAGGCTCTTAGGGTGAGGGTTAGACTCAGGCTCTTAGGGTTAGGGTTAGACTCAGGCTCTTAGGGTGAGGGTTAGACTCAGGCTCTTAGGGTGAGGGTTAGACTCAGGCTCTTAGGGTTAGGGTTAGACTCAGGCTCTTCGGGTTAGGGTTAGACTCAGGCTCTTAGGGTTAGGGTTAGACTCAGGCTCTTCGGGTTAGGGTTAGACTCAGGCTCTTAGGGTTAGGGTTAGACTCAGGCTCTTCGGGTTAGGGTTAGACTCAGGCTCTTCGGGTTAGGGTTAGACTCAGGCTCTTCGGGTTAGGGTTAGACTCAGGCTCTTAGGGTGAGGGTTAGACTCAGGCTCTTAGGGTGAGGGTTAGACTCAGGCTCTTAGGGTGAGGGTTAGACTCAGGCTCTTAGGGTTAGGGTTAGACTCAGGCTCTTAGGGTGAGGGTTAGACTCAGGCTCTTCGGGTTAGGGTTCGACTCAGGCTCTTAGGGTGAGGGTTAGACTCAGGCTCTTCGGGTTAGGGTTAGACTCAGGCTCTTCGGGTTAGGGTTAGACTCAGGCTCTTAGGGTTAGGGTTAGACTCAGGCTCTTAGGGTGAGGGTTAGACTCAGGCTCTTCGGGTTAGGGTTAGACTCAGGCTCTTAGGGTTAGGGTCAGACTCAGGCTCTTAGGGTTAGGGTTAGACTCAGGCTCTTAGGGTGAGGGTTAGACTCAGGCTCTTAGGGTTAGGGTTAGACTCAGGCTCTTAGGGTTAGGGTTAGACTCAGGCTCTTAGGGTTAGGGTTAGACTCAGGCTCTTAGGGTTAGGGTTAGACTCAGGCTCTTAGGGTTAGGGTTAGACTCAGGCTCTTAGGGTTAGGGTTAGACTCAGGCTCTTAGGGTGAGGGTTAGACTCAGGCTCTTAGGGTGAGGGTTAGACTCAGGCTCTTAGGGTTAGGGTTAGACTCAGGCCCTTAGGGTTAGGGTTAGACTCAGGCTCTTAGGGTTAGGGTTAGACTCAGGCTCTTCGGTTTAGGGTTAGACTCAGGCTCTTAGGGTTAGGGTTAGACTCAGGCTCTTAGGGTGAGGGTTAGACTCAGTCTCTTAGGGTGAGGGTTAGACTCAGGCTCTTAGGGTGAGGGTTAGACTCAGGCTCTTAGGGTTAGGGTTAGACTCAGGCTCTTAGGGTGAGGGTTAGACTCAGTCTCTTAGGGTGAGGGTTAGACTCAGGCTCTTAGGGTTAGGGTTAGACTCAGGCTCTTAGGGTTAGGGTTAGACACAGGCTCTTAGGGTTAGGGTTAGACTCAGGCTCTTAGGGTGAGGGTTAGACTCAGGCTCTTAGGGTTAGGGTTAGACTCAGGCTCTTAGGGTGAGGGTTAGACTCAGGCTCTTACGGTTAGGGTTAGACTCAGGCTCTTAGGGTTAGGGTTAGACTCAGGCTCTTCGGGTTAGGGTTCGACTCAGGCTCTTAGGGTGAGGGTTAGACTCAGGCTCTTAGGGTTAGGGTTAGACTCAGGCTCTTCGGGTTAGGGTTAGACTCAGGCTCTTCGGGTTAGGGTTAGACTCAGGCTCTTAGGGTTAGGGTTAGACTCAGGCTCTTAGGGTTAGGGTTAGACTCAGGCTCTTCGGGTTAGGGTTAGACTCAGGCTCTTAGGGTTAGGGTTAGACTCAGGCTCTTAGGGTTAGGGTTAGACTCAGGCTCTTAGGGTTAGGGTTAGACTCAGGCTCTTCGGGTTAGGGTTAGACTCAGGCTCTTAGGGTTAGGGTTAGACTCAGGCTCTTAGGGTTAGGGTTAGACTCAGGCTCTTCGGGTTAGGGTTAGACTCAGGCTCTTCGGGTTAGGGTTAGACTCAGGCTCTTCGGGTTAGGGTTAGACTCAGGCTCTTAGGGTGAGGGTTAGACTCAGGCTCTTCGGGTTAGGGTTAGACTCAGGCTCTTAGGGTTAGGGTCAGACTCAGGCTCTTAGGGTTAGGGTTAGACTCAGGCTCTTAGGGTGAGGGTTAGACTCAGGCTCTTACGGTTAGGGTTAGACTCAGGCTCTTAGGGTTAGGGTTAGACTCAGGCTCTTCGGGTTAGGGTTCGACTCAGGCTCTTAGGGTGAGGGTTAGACTCAGGCTCTTAGGGTTAGGGTTAGACTCAGGCTCTTCGGGTTAGGGTTAGACTCAGGCTCTTCGGGTTAGGGTTAGACTCAGGCTCTTAGGGTTAGGGTTAGACTCAGGCTCTTAGGGTTAGGGTTAGACTCAGGCTCTTCGGGTTAGGGTTAGACTCAGGCTCTTCGGGTTAGGGTTAGACTCAGGCTCTTAGGGTTAGGGTTAGACTCAGGCTCTTAGGGTTAGGGTTAGACTCAGGCTCTTAGGGTTAGGGTTAGACTCAGGCTCTTCGGGTTAGGGTTAGACTCAGGCTCTTAGGGTTAGGGTTAGACTCAGGCTCTTCGGGTTAGGGTTAGACTCAGGTTCTTAGGGTGAGGGTTAGACTCAGGCTCTTAGGGTTAGGGTTAGACTCAGGCTCTTCGGGTTAGGGTTAGACTCAGGCTCTTCGGGTTAGGGTTAGACTCAGGCTCTTAGGGTTAGGGTTAGACTCAGGCTCTTAGGGTGAGGGTTAGACTCAGGCTCTTAGGGTGAGGGTTAGACTCAGGCTCTTAGGGTTAGGGTTAGACTCAGGCTCTTAGGGTTAGGGTTAGACTCAGGCTCTTAGGGTGAGGGTTAGACTCAGGCTCTTCGGGTTAGGGTTAGACTCAGGCTCTTAGGGTTAGGGTTAGACTCAGGCTCTTAGGGTGAGGGTTAGACTCAGGCTCTTAGGGTTAGGGTTCGACTCAGGCTCTTAGGGTTAGGGTTAGACTCAGGCTCTTCGGGTTAGGGTTAGACTCAGGCTCTTAGGGTTAGGGTTAGACTCAGGCTCTTAGGGTTAGGGTTAGACTCAGGCTCTTCGGGTTAGGGTTAGACTCAGGCTCTTCGGGTTAGGGTTAGACTCAGGCTCTTAGGGTTAGGGTTAGACTCAGGCTCTTAGGGTGAGGGTTAGACTCAGGCTCTTCGGGTTAGGGTTAGACTCAGGCTCTTAGGGTTAGGGTCAGACTCAGGCTCTTAGGGTTAGGGTTAGACTCAGGCTCTTAGGGTGAGGGTTAGACTCAGGCTCTTAGGGTGAGGGTTAGACTCAGGCTCTTAGGGTTAGGGTTAGACTCAGGCTCTTAGGGTTAGGGTTAGACTCAGGCTCTTAGGGTTAGGGTTAGACTCAGGCTCTTAGGGTTAGGGTTAGACTCAGGCTCTTAGGGTTAGGGTTAGACGCAGGCTCTTAGGGTTAGGGTTAGACTCAGGCTCTTAGGGTTAGGGTTAGACTCAGGCTCTTAGGGTGAGGGTTAGACTCAGGCTCTTAGGGTTAGGGTTAGACTCAGGCTCTTAGGGTGAGGGTTAGACTCAGGCTCTTAGGGTTAGGGTTAGACTCAGGCTCTTAGGGTTAGGGTTAGACTCAGGCTCTTAGGGTTAGGGTTAGACTCAGGCTCTTAGGGTTAGGGTTAGACTCAGGCTCTTAGGGTTAGGGTTAGACTCAGGCTCTTAGGGTTAGGGTTAGACTCAGGCTCTTAGGGTGAGGGTTAGACTCAGGCTCTTAGGGTGAGGGTTAGACTCAGGCTCTTAGGGTTAGGGTTAGACTCAGGCCCTTAGGGTTAGGGTTAGACTCAGGCTCTTAGGGTTAGGGTTAGACTCAGGCTCTTCGGTTTAGGGTTAGACTCAGGCTCTTAGGGTTAGGGTTAGACTCAGGCTCTTAGGGTGAGGGTTAGACTCAGTCTCTTAGGGTGAGGGTTAGACTCAGGCTCTTAGGGTGAGGGTTAGACTCAGGCTCTTAGGGTTAGGGTTAGACTCAGGCTCTTAGGGTGAGGGTTAGACTCAGTCTCTTAGGGTGAGGGTTAGACTCAGGCTCTTAGGGTTAGGGTTAGACTCAGGCTCTTAGGGTTAGGGTTAGACACAGGCTCTTAGGGTTAGGGTTAGACTCAGGCTCTTAGGGTGAGGGTTAGACTCAGGCTCTTAGGGTTAGGGTTAGACTCAGGCTCTTAGGGTGAGGGTTAGACTCAGGCTCTTACGGTTAGGGTTAGACTCAGGCTCTTAGGGTTAGGGTTAGACTCAGGCTCTTCGGGTTAGGGTTCGACTCAGGCTCTTAGGGTGAGGGTTAGACTCAGGCTCTTAGGGTTAGGGTTAGACTCAGGCTCTTCGGGTTAGGGTTAGACTCAGGCTCTTCGGGTTAGGGTTAGACTCAGGCTCTTAGGGTTAGGGTTAGACTCAGGCTCTTAGGGTTAGGGTTAGACTCAGGCTCTTCGGGTTAGGGTTAGACTCAGGCTCTTCGGGTTAGGGTTAGACTCAGGCTCTTAGGGTTAGGGTTAGACTCAGGCTCTTAGGGTTAGGGTTAGACTCAGGCTCTTCGGGTTAGGGTTAGACTCAGGCTCTTAGGGTTAGGGTTAGACTCAGGCTCTTAGGGTTAGGGTTAGACTCAGGCTCTTCGGGTTAGGGTTAGACTCAGGCTCTTCGGGTTAGGGTTAGACTCAGGCTCTTCGGGTTAGGGTTAGACTCAGGCTCTTAGGGTGAGGGTTAGACTCAGGCTCTTCGGGTTAGGGTTAGACTCAGGCTCTTAGGGTTAGGGTCAGACTCAGGCTCTTAGGGTTAGGGTTAGACTCAGGCTCTTAGGGTGAGGGTTAGACTCAGGCTCTTACGGTTAGGGTTAGACTCAGGCTCTTAGGGTTAGGGTTAGACTCAGGCTCTTCGGGTTAGGGTTCGACTCAGGCTCTTAGGGTGAGGGTTAGACTCAGGCTCTTAGGGTTAGGGTTAGACTCAGGCTCTTCGGGTTAGGGTTAGACTCAGGCTCTTCGGGTTAGGGTTAGACTCAGGCTCTTAGGGTTAGGGTTAGACTCAGGCTCTTAGGGTTAGGGTTAGACTCAGGCTCTTCGGGTTAGGGTTAGACTCAGGCTCTTCGGGTTAGGGTTAGACTCAGGCTCTTAGGGTTAGGGTTAGACTCAGGCTCTTAGGGTTAGGGTTAGACTCAGGCTCTTAGGGTTAGGGTTAGACTCAGGCTCTTAGGGTTAGGGTTAGACTCAGGCTCTTCGGGTTAGGGTTAGACTCAGGCTCTTAGGGTTAGGGTTAGACTCAGGCTCTTCGGGTTAGGGTTAGACTCAGGTTCTTAGGGTGAGGGTTAGACTCAGGCTCTTAGGGTTAGGGTTAGACTCAGGCTCTTCGGGTTAGGGTTAGACTCAGGCTCTTCGGGTTAGGGTTAGACTCAGGCTCTTAGGGTTAGGGTTAGACTCAGGCTCTTAGGGTGAGGGTTAGACTCAGGCTCTTAGGGTGAGGGTTAGACTCAGGCTCTTAGGGTTAGGGTTAGACTCAGGCTCTTAGGGTTAGGGTTAGACTCAGGCTCTTAGGGTGAGGGTTAGACTCAGGCTCTTCGGGTTAGGGTTAGACTCAGGCTCTTAGGGTTAGGGTTAGACTCAGGCTCTTAGGGTGAGGGTTAGACTCAGGCTCTTAGGGTTAGGGTTCGACTCAGGCTCTTAGGGTTAGGGTTAGACTCAGGCTCTTCGGGTTAGGGTTAGACTCAGGCTCTTAGGGTTAGGGTTAGACTCAGGCTCTTAGGGTTAGGGTTAGACTCAGGCTCTTCGGGTTAGGGTTAGACTCAGGCTCTTCGGGTTAGGGTTAGACTCAGGCTCTTAGGGTTAGGGTTAGACTCAGGCTCTTAGGGTGAGGGTTAGACTCAGGCTCTTCGGGTTAGGGTTAGACTCAGGCTCTTAGGGTTAGGGTCAGACTCAGGCTCTTAGGGTTAGGGTTAGACTCAGGCTCTTAGGGTGAGGGTTAGACTCAGGCTCTTAGGGTGAGGGTTAGACTCAGGCTCTTAGGGTTAGGGTTAGACTCAGGCTCTTAGGGTTAGGGTTAGACTCAGGCTCTTAGGGTTAGGGTTAGACTCAGGCTCTTAGGGTTAGGGTTAGACTCAGGCTCTTAGGGTTAGGGTTAGACGCAGGCTCTTAGGGTTAGGGTTAGACTCAGGCTCTTAGGGTTAGGGTTAGACTCAGGCTCTTAGGGTGAGGGTTAGACTCAGGCTCTTAGGGTGAGGGTTAGACTCAGGCTCTTCGGGTTAGGGTTAGACTCAGGCTCTTCGGGTTAGGGTTAGACTCAGGCTCTTAGGGTTAGGGTTAGACTCAGGCTCTTCGGTTTAGGGTTAGACTCAGGCTCTTAGGGTTAGGGTTAGACTCAGGCTCTTCGGGTTAGGGTTAGACTCAGGCTCTTAGGGTGAGGGTTAGACTCAGGCTCTTCGGGTTAGGGTTAGACTCAGTCTCTTAGGGTGAGGGTTAGACTCAGGCTCTTAGGGTTAGGGTTAGACTCAGGCTCTTAGGGTTAGGGTTAGACACAGGCTCTTAGGGTTAGGGTTAGACTCAGGCTCTTAGGGTGAGGGTTAGACTCAGGCTCTTAGGGTTAGGGTTAGACTCAGGCTCTTAGGGTGAGGGTTAGACTCAGGCTCTTACGGTTAGGGTTAGACTCAGGCTCTTAGGGTTAGGGTTAGACTCAGGCTCTTCGGGTTAGGGTTCGACTCAGGCTCTTAGGGTGAGGGTTAGACTCAGGCTCTTAGGGTTAGGGTTAGACTCAGGCTCTTCGGGTTAGGGTTAGACTCAGGCTCTTCGGGTTAGGGTTAGACTCAGGCTCTTAGGGTTAGGGTTAGACTCAGGCTCTTAGGGTTAGGGTTAGACTCAGGCTCTTCGGGTTAGGGTTAGACTCAGGCTCTTCCGGTTAGGGTTAGACTCAGGCTCTTAGGGTTAGGGTTAGACTCAGGCTCTTAGGGTTAGGGTTAGACTCAGGCTCTTAGGGTTAGGGTTAGACTCAGGCTCTTCGGGTTAGGGTTAGACTCAGGCTCTTAGGGTTAGGGTTAGACTCAGGCTCTTAGGGTTAGGGTTAGACTCAGGCTCTTCGGGTTAGGGTTAGACTCAGGCTCTTCGGGTTAGGGTTAGACTCAGGCTCTTCGGGTTAGGGTTAGACTCAGGCTCTTAGGGTGAGGGTTAGACTCAGGCTCTTCGGGTTAGGGTTAGACTCAGGCTCTTAGGGTTAGGGTCAGACTCAGGCTCTTAGGGTTAGGGTTAGACTCAGGCTCTTAGGGTGAGGGTTAGACTCAGGCTCTTACGGTTAGGGTTAGACTCAGGCTCTTAGGGTTAGGGTTAGACTCAGGCTCTTCGGGTTAGGGTTCGACTCAGGCTCTTAGGGTGAGGGTTAGACTCAGGCTCTTAGGGTTAGGGTTAGACTCAGGCTCTTCGGGTTAGGGTTAGACTCAGGCTCTTCGGGTTAGGGTTAGACTTAGGCTCTTAGGGTTAGGGTTAGACTCAGGCTCTTAGGGTTAGGGTTAGACTCAGGCTCTTCGGGTTAGGGTTAGACTCAGGCTCTTCGGGTTAGGGTTAGACTCAGGCTCTTAGGGTTAGGGTTAGACTCAGGCTCTTAGGGTTAGGGTTAGACTCAGGCTCTTAGGGTTAGGGTTAGACTCAGGCTCTTAGGGTTAGGGTTAGACTCAGGCTCTTCGGGTTAGGGTTAGACTCAGGCTCTTAGGGTTAGGGTTAGACTCAGGCTCTTCGGGTTAGGGTTAGACTCAGGTTCTTAGGGTGAGGGTTAGACTCAGGCTCTTAGGGTTAGGGTTAGACTCAGGCTCTTCGGGTTAGGGTTAGACTCAGGCTCTTCGGGTTAGGGTTAGACTCAGGCTCTTAGGGTGAGGGTTAGACTCAGGCTCTTAGGGTGAGGGTTAGACTCAGGCTCTTAGGGTTAGGGTTAGACTCAGGCTCTTAGGGTTAGGGTTAGACTCAGGCTCTTAGGGTGAGGGTTAGACTCAGGCTCTTCGGGTTAGGGTTAGACTCAGGCTCTTAGGGTTAGGGTTAGACTCAGGCTCTTAGGGTGAGGGTTAGACTCAGGCTCTTAGGGTTAGGGTTCGACTCAGGCTCTTAGGGTTAGGGTTAGACTCAGGCTCTTCGGGTTAGGGTTAGACTCAGGCTCTTAGGGTTAGGGTTAGACTCAGGCTCTTAGGGTTAGGGTTAGACTCAGGCTCTTCGGGTTAGGGTTAGACTCAGGCTCTTCGGGTTAGGGTTAGACTCAGGCTCTTAGGGTTAGGGTTAGACTCAGGCTCTTAGGGTGAGGGTTAGACTCAGGCTCTTCGGGTTAGGGTTAGACTCAGGCTCTTAGGGTTAGGGTCAGACTCAGGCTCTTAGGGTTAGGGTTAGACTCAGGCTCTTAGGGTGAGGGTTAGACTCAGGCTCTTAGGGTGAGGGTTAGACTCAGGCTCTTAGGGTTAGGGTTAGACTCAGGCTCTTAGGGTTAGGGTTAGACTCAGGCTCTTAGGGTTAGGGTTAGACTCAGGCTCTTAGGGTTAGGGTTAGACTCAGGCTCTTAGGGTTAGGGTTAGACTCAGGCTCTTAGGGTTAGGGTTAGACGCAGGCTCTTAGGGTTAGGGTTAGACTCAGGCTCTTAGGGTTAGGGTTAGACTCAGGCTCTTAGGGTGAGGGTTAGACTCAGGCTGAGGGTTAGACTCAGGCT
>NW_027660320.1:0-95065 GCF_963210335.1 Falco punctatus
AAGAGCCTGAGTCTAACCCTCACCCTAAGAGCCTGAGTCTAACCCTCACCCTAAGAGCCTGAGTCTAACCCTCACCCTAAGAGCCTGAGTCTAACCCTAACCCTAAGAGCCTGAGTCTAACCCTAACCCTAAGAGCCTGAGTCTAACCCTAACCCTAAGAGCCTGAGTCTAACCCTAACCCGAAGAGCCTGAGTCTAACCCTAACCCGAAGAGCCTGAGTCTAACCCTAACCCGAAGAGCCTGAGTCTAACCCTAACCCTAAGAGCCTGAGTCTAACCCTCACCCTAAGAGCCTGAGTCTAACCCTCACCCTAAGAGCCTGAGTCGAACCCTAACCCGAAGAGCCTGAGTCTAACCCTCACCCTAAGAGCCTGAGTCTAACCCTAACCCTAAGAGCCTGAGTCTAACCCTAACCCTAAAAGCCTGAGTCTAACCCTAACCCTAAGAGCCTGAGTCTAACCCTAACCCGAAGAGCCTGAGTCTAACCCTAACCCTAAGAGCCTGAGTCTAACCCTAAACCGAAGAGCCTGAGTCTAACCCTAACCCTAAGAGCCTGAGTCTAACCCTAACCCGAAGAGCCTGAGTCTAACCCTAACCCTAAGAGCCTGAGTCTAACCCTCACCCTAAGAGCCTGAGTCTAACCCTCACCCTAAGAGCCTGAGTCTAACCCTAACCCTAAGAGCCTGAGTCTAACCCTAACCCTAAGAGCCTGAGTCTAAACCTCACCCGAAGAGCCTGAGTCTAACCCTAACCCGAAGAGCCTGAGTCTAACCCTAACCCGAAGAGCCTGAGTCTAACCCTCACCCTAAGAGCCTGAGTCTAACCCTCACCCTAAGAGCCTGAGTCTAACCCTCACCCTAAGAGCCTGAGTCTAACCCTAACCCTAAGAGCCTGAGTCTAACCCTAACCCTAAGAGCCTGAGTCTAACCCTAACCCTAAGAGCCTGAGTCTAACCCTAACCCTAAGAGCCTGAGTCTAACCCTAACCCGAAGAGCCTGAGTCTAACCCTAACCCGAAGAGCCTGAGTCTAACCCTCACCCTAAGAGCCTGAGTCTAACCCTCACCCTAAGAGCCTGAGTCTAACCCTAACCCTAAGAGCCTGAGTCTAACCCTAACCCTAAGAGCCTGAGTCTAACCCTAACCCGAAGAGCCTGAGTCTAACCCTCACCCTAAGAGCCTGAGTCTAACCCTAACCCTAAGAGCCTGAGTCTAACCCTAACCCTAAGAGCCTGAGTCTAACCCTCACCCTAAGAGCCTGAGTCGAACCCTAACCCGAAGAGCCTGAGTCTAACCCTCACCCTAAGAGCCTGAGTCTAACCCTAACCCTAAGAGCCTGAGTCTAACCCTAACCCTAAGAGCCTGAGTCTAACCCTCACCCTAAGAGCCTGAGTCTAACCCTAACCCTAAGAGCCTGAGTCTAACCCTAACCCTAAGAGCCTGAGTCTAACCCTAACCCGAAGAGCCTGAGTCTAACCCTAACCCGAAGAGCCTGAGTCTAACCCTAACCCTAAGAGCCTGAGTCTAACCCTAACCCGAAGAGCCTGAGTCTAACCCTAACCCTAAGAGCCTGAGTCTAACCCTAACCCTAAGAGCCTGAGTCTAACCCTCACCCTAAGAGCCTGAGTCTAACCCTAACCCTAAGAGCCTGAGTCTAACCCTAACCCTAAGAGCCTGAGTCTAACCCTCACCCTAAGAGCCTGAGTCTAACCCTAACCCTAAGAGCCTGAGTCTAACCCTAACCCGAAGAGCCTGAGTCTAACCCTCACCCTAAGAGCCTGAGTCTAACCCTAACCCTAAGAGCCTGAGTCTAACCCTCACCCTAAGAGCCTGAGTCGAACCCTAACCCGAAGAGCCTGAGTCTAACCCTCACCCGAAGAG
Organism: Falco punctatus; assembly: GCF_963210335.1. Lineage (NCBI taxonomy): Eukaryota > Metazoa > Chordata > Aves > Falconiformes > Falconidae > Falco > Falco punctatus. The sequence continues at coordinate 1,878 of NW_027660320.1, forward strand.
CCTGAGTCTAACCCTAACCCTAAGAGCCTGAGTCTAACCCTAACCCGAAGAGCCTGAGTCTAACCCTAACCCGAAGAGCCTGAGTCTAACCCTAACCCGAAGAGCCTGAGTCTAACCCTAACCCTAAGAGCCTGAGTCTAACCCTCACCCTAAGAGCCTGAGTCTAACCCTAACTCTAAGAGCCTGAGTCTAACCCTAACCCGAAGAGCCTGAGTCTAACCCTAACCCGAAGAGCCTGAGTCTAACCCTAACCCTAAGAGCCTGAGTCTAACCCTAACTCTAAGAGCCTGAGTCTAACCCTAACCCTAAGAGCCTGAGTCTAACCCTAACCCTAAGAGCCTGAGTCTAACCCTAACCCTAAGAGCCTGAGTCTAACCCTCACCCTAAGAGCCTGAGTCTAACCCTAACCCTAAGAGCCTGAGTCTAACCCTAACCCGAAGAGCCTGAGTCTAACCCTCACCCTAAGAGCCTGAGTCTAACCCTAACCCTAAGAGCCTGAGTCTAACCCTCACCCTAAGAGCCTGAGTCGAACCCTAACCCGAAGAGCCTGAGTCTAACCCTCACCCGAAGAGCCTGAGTCTAACCCTAACCCTAAGAGCCTGAGTCTAACCCTAACCCGAAGAGCCTGAGTCTAACCCTAACCCGAAGAGCCTGAGTCTAACCCTAACCCGAAGAGCCTGAGTCTAACCCTAACCCTAAGAGCCTGAGTCTAACCCTCACCCTAAGAGCCTGAGTCTAACCCTAACTCTAAGAGCCTGAGTCTAACCCTAACCCGAAGAGCCTGAGTCTAACCCTAACCCGAAGAGCCTGAGTCTAACCCTAACCCGAAGAGCCTGAGTCTAACCCTAACCCTAAGAGCCTGAGTCTAACCCTAACTCTAAGAGCCTGAGTCTAACCCTCACCCTAAGAGCCTGAGTCTAACCCTAACCCGAAGAGCCTGAGTCTAACCCTAACCCTAAGACCCTGAGTCTAACCCTAACCCGAAGAGCCTGAGTTTAACCCTAACCCTAAGAGCCTGAGTCTAACCCTCACCCTAAGAGCCTGAGTCTAACCCTAACCCTAAGAGCCTGAGTCTAACCCTCACCCTAAGAGCCTGAGTCTAACCCTAACCCGAAGAGCCTGAGTCTAACCCTAACCCTAAGAGCCTGAGTCTAACCCTCACCCTAAGAGCCTGAGTCTAACCCTCACCCTAAGAGCCTGAGTCTAACCCTAACCCTAAGAGCCTGAGTCTAACCCTAACCCGAAGAGCCTGAGTCTAACCCTAACCCGAAGAGCCTGAGTCTAACCCTAACCCTAAGAGCCTGAGTCTAACCCTCACGCTAAGAGACTGAGTCTAACCCTAACCCTAAGAGCCTGAGTCTAACCCTCACCCTAAGAGCCTGAGTCTAACCCTAACCCGAAGAGCCTGAGTCTAACCCTAACCCTAAGAGCCTGAGTCTAACCCTAACCCGAAGAGCCTGAGTCTAACCCTAACCCTAAGAACCTGAGTCTAACCCTAACCCTAAGAGCCTGAGTCTAACCCTAACCCTAAGAGCCTGAGTCTAACCCTAACCCTAAGAGCCTGAGTCTAACCCTAACCCTAAGAGCCTGAGTCTAACCCTAACCCGAAGAGCCTGAGTCTAACCCTAACCCTAAGAGCCTGAGTCTAACCCTAACCCTAAGAGCCTGAGTCTAACCCTAACCCGAAGAGCCTGAGTCTAACCCTAACCCGAAGAGCCTGAGTCTAACCCTAACCCTAAGAGCCTGAGTCTAACCCTCACCCTAAGAGCCTGAGTCGAACCCTAACCCGAAGAGCCTGAGTCTAACCCTAACCCTAAGAGCCTGAGTCTAACCCTCACCCTAAGAGCCTGAGTCGAACCCTAACCCGAAGAGCCTGAGACTAACCCTAACCCTAAGAGCCTGAGTCTAACCCTAACCGTAAGAGCCTGAGTCTAACCCTCACCCTAAGAGCCTGAGTCTAACCCTAACCCTAAGAGCCTGAGTCTAACCCTCACCCTAAGAGCCTGAGTCTAACCCTAACCCTAAGAGCCTGAGTCTAACCCTAACCCTAAGAGCCTGAGTCTAACCCTAACCCTAAGAGCCTGAGTCTAACCCTAACCCTAAGAGCCTGAGTCTAACCCTAACCCTAAGAGCCTGAGTCTAACCCTAACCCGAAGAGCCTGAGTCTAACCCTAACCCGAAGAGCCTGAGTCTAACCCTAACTCTAAGAGCCTGAGTCTAACCCTAACCCTAAGAGCCTGAGTCTAACCCTAACCCGAAGAGCCTGAGTCTAACCCTAACCCTAAGAGCCTGAGTCTAACCCTAACTCTAAGAGCCTGAGTCTAACCCTAACTCTAAGAGCCTGAGTCTAACCCTAACCCTAAGAGCCTGAGTCTAACCCTAACCCGAAGAGCCTGAGTCTAACCCTAACCCTAAGACCCTGAGTCTAACCCTAACCCGAAGAGCCTGAGTTTAACCCTAACCCTAAGAGCCTGAGTCTAACCCTCACCCTAAGAGCCTGAGTCTAACCCTAACCCTAAGAGCCTGAGTCTAACCCTCACCCTAAGAGCCTGAGTCTAACCCTAACCCTAAGAGCCTGAGTCTAACCCTAACCCTAAGAGCCTGAGTCTAACCCTCACCCTAAGAGCCTGAGTCTAACCCTAACCCTAAGAGCCTGAGTCTAACCCTCACCCTAAGAGCCTGAGTCTAACCCTAACCCGAAGAGCCTGAGTCTAACCCTAACCCTAAGAGCCTGAGTCTAACCCTAACCCGAAGAGCCTGAGTCTAACCCTAACCCGAAGAGCCTGAGTCTAACCCTAACCCGAAGAGCCTGAGTCTAACCCTAACCCGAAGAGCCTGAGTCGAACCCTCACCCTAAGAGCCTGAGTCTAACCCTAACCCTAAGAGCCTGAGTCTAACCCTCACCCGAAGAGCCTGAGTCTAACCCTAACCCTAAGAGCCTGAGTCTAACCCTCACCCTAAGAGCCTGAGTCTAACCCTCACCCTAAGAGCCTGAGTCTAACCCTAACCCTAAGAGCCTGAGTCTAACCCTAACCCTAAGAGCCTGAGTCTAACCCTAACCCGAAGAGCCTGAGTCTAACCCTAACCCGAAGAGCCTGAGTCTAACCCTAACCCGAAGAGCCTGAGTCTAACCCTAACCCGAAGAGCCTGAGTCTAACCCTAACCCTAAGAGCCTGAGTCTAACCCTCACCCTAAGAGCCTGAGTCTAACCCTCACCCTAAGAGCCTGAGTCTAACCCTAACCCTAAGAGCCTGAGTCTAACCCTCACCCTAAGAGCCTGAGTCTAACCCTCACCCTAAGAGCCTGAGTCTAACCCTAACCCTAAGAGCCTGAGTCTAACCCTAACCCTAAGAGCCTGAGTCTAACCCTAACCCGAAGAGCCTGAGTCTAACCCTAACCCTAAGAGCCTGAGTCTAACCCTAACCCTAAGAGCCTGAGTCTAACCCTAACCCGAAGAGCCTGAGTCTAACCCTAACCCTAAGAGCCTGAGTCGAACCCTAACCCGAAGAGCCTGAGTCTAACCCTCACCCTAAGAGCCTGAGTCTAACCCTCACCCTAAGAGCCTGAGTCTAACCCTAACCCGAAGAGCCTGAGTCTAACCCTCACCCTAAGAGCCTGAGTCTAACCCTAACCCTAAGAGCCTGAGTCTAACCCTAACCCTAAGAGCCTGAGTCTAACCCTCACCCTAAGAGCCTGAGTCTAACCCTCACTCTAAGAGCCTGAGTCGAACCCTAACCCGAAGAGCCTGAGTCTAACCCTAACCCTAAGAGCCTGAGTCTAACCCTAACCCTAAGAGCCTGAGTCTAACCCTAACCCTAAAAGCCTGAGTCTAACCCTAACCCTAAGAGCCTGAGTCTAACCCTAACCCGAAGAGCCTGAGTCTAACCCTAACCCTAAGAGCCTGAGTCTAACCCTAAACCGAAGAGCCTGAGTCTAACCCTAACCCTAAGAGCCTGAGTCTAACCCTAACCCGAAGAGCCTGAGTCTAACCCTAACCCTAAGAGCCTGAGTCTAACCCTCACCCTAAGAGCCTGAGTCTAACCCTCACCCTAAGAGCCTGAGTCTAACCCTAACCCTAAGAGCCTGAGTCTAACCCTCACCCTAAGAGCCTGAGTCTAAACCTCACCCGAAGAGCCTGAGTCTAACCCTAACCCTAAGAGCCTGAGTCTAACCCTAACCCGAAGAGCCTGAGTCTAACCCTCACCCGAAGAGCCTGAGTCTAACCCTAACCCTAAGAGCCTGAGTCTAACCCTAACCCTAAGAGCCTGAGTCTAACCCTAACCCTAAGAGCCTGAGTCTAACCCTAACCCTAAGAGCCTGAGTCTAACCCTAACCCTAAGAGCCTGAGTCTAACCCTAACCCTAAGAGCCTGAGTCTAACCCTAACCCTAAGAGCCTGAGTCTAACCCTAACCCTAAGAGCCTGAGTCTAACCCTAACCCTAAGAGCCTGAGTCTAACCCTCACCCTAAGAGCCTGAGTCTAACCCTCACCCTAAGAGCCTGAGTCTAACCCTAACCCTAAGAGCCTGAGTTTAACCCTAACCCTAAGAGCCTGAGTCTAACCCTCACCCTAAGAGCCTGAGTCTAACCCTAACCCTAAGAGCCTGAGTCTAACCCTAACCCTAAGAGCCTGAGTCTAACCCTCACCCTAAGAGCCTGAGTCTAACCCTAACCCTAAGAGCCTGAGTCTAACCCTAACCCGAAGAGCCTGAGTCTAACCCTCACCCTAAGAGCCTGAGTCTAACCCTAACCCTAAGAGCCTGAGTCTAACCCTCACCCTAAGAGCCTGAGTCGAACCCTAACCCGAAGAGCCTGAGTCTAACCCTCACCCGAAGAGCCTGAGTCTAACCCTAACCCTAAGAGCCTGAGTCTAACCCTAACCCGAAGAGCCTGAGTCTAACCCTAACCCGAAGAGCCTGAGTCTAACCCTAACCCGAAGAGCCTGAGTCTAACCCTAACCCTAAGAGCCTGAGTCTAACCCTCACCCTAAGAGCCTGAGTCTAACCCTAACTCTAAGAGCCTGAGTCTAACCCTAACCCGAAGAGCCTGAGTCTAACCCTAACCCGAAGAGCCTGAGTCTAACCCTAACCCGAAGAGCCTGAGTCTAACCCTAACCCTAAGAGCCTGAGTCTAACCCTAACTCTAAGAGCCTGAGTCTAACCCTCACCCTAAGAGCCTGAGTCTAACCCTAACCCGAAGAGCCTGAGTCTAACCCTAACCCTAAGACCCTGAGTCTAACCCTAACCCGAAGAGCCTGAGTTTAACCCTAACCCTAAGAGCCTGAGTCTAACCCTCACCCTAAGAGCCTGAGTCTAACCCTAACCCTAAGAGCCTGAGTCTAACCCTCACCCTAAGAGCCTGAGTCTAACCCTAACCCTAAGAGCCTGAGTCTAACCCTAACCCTAAGAGCCTGAGTCTAACCCTAACCCGAAGAGCCTGAGTCTAACCCTCACCCTAAGAGCCTGAGTCTAACCCTAACCCTAAGAGCCTGAGTCTAACCCTAACCCGAAGAGCCTGAGTCTAACCCTAACCCGAAGAGCCTGAGTCTAACCCTAACCCTAAGAGCCTGAGTCTAACCCTCACGCTAAGAGACTGAGTCTAACCCTAACCCTAAGAGCCTGAGTCTAACCCTCACCCTAAGAGCCTGAGTCTAACCCTAACCCGAAGAGCCTGAGTGTAACCCTAACCCTAAGAGCCTGAGTCTAACCCTCACCCTAAGAGCCTGAGTCTAACCCTAACCCTAAGAGCCTGAGTCTAACCCTAACCCTAAGAGCCTGAGTCTAACCCTAACCCTAAGAGCCTGAGTCTAACCCTAACCCTAAGAGCCTGAGTCTAACCCTAACCCTAAGAGCCTGAGTCTAACCCTAACCCGAAGAGCCTGAGTCTAACCCTAACCCTAAGAGCCTGAGTCTAACCCTAACCCTAAGAGCCTGAGTCTAACCCTAACCCGAAGAGCCTGAGTCTAACCCTAACCCGAAGAGCCTGAGTCTAACCCTAACCCTAAGAGCCTGAGTCTAACCCTCACCCTAAGAGCCTGAGTCGAACCCTAACCCGAAGAGCCTGAGTCTAACCCTAACCCTAAGAGCCTGAGTCTAACCCTCACCCTAAGAGCCTGAGTCGAACCCTAACCCGAAGAGCCTGAGACTAACCCTAACCCTAAGAGCCTGAGTCTAACCCTCACCCTAAGAGCCTGAGTCTAACCCTAACCCTAAGAGCCTGAGTTTAACCCTAACCCTAAGAGCCTGAGTCTAACCCTCACCCTAAGAGCCTGAGTCTAACCCTAACCCTAAGAGCCTGAGTCTAACCCTAACCCTAAGAGCCTGAGTCTAACCCTCACCCTAAGAGCCTGAGTCTAACCCTAACCCTAAGAGCCTGAGTCTAACCCTAACCCGAAGAGCCTGAGTCTAACCCTCACCCTAAGAGCCTGAGTCTAACCCTAACCCTAAGAGCCTGAGTCTAACCCTCACCCTAAGAGCCTGAGTCGAACCCTAACCCGAAGAGCCTGAGTCTAACCCTCACCCGAAGAGCCTGAGTCTAACCCTAACCCTAAGAGCCTGAGTCTAACCCTAACCCGAAGAGCCTGAGTCTAACCCTAACCCGAAGAGCCTGAGTCTAACCCTAACCCGAAGAGCCTGAGTCTAACCCTAACCCGAAGAGCCTGAGTCTAACCCTAACCCTAAGAGCCTGAGTCTAACCCTCACCCTAAGAGCCTGAGTCTAACCCTCACCCTAAGAGCCTGAGTCTAACCCTCACCCTAAGAGCCTGAGTCTAACCCTAACCCTAAGAGCCTGAGTCTAACCCTCACCCTAAGAGCCTGAGTCTAACCCTCACCCTAAGAGCCTGAGTCTAACCCTAACCCTAAGAGCCTGAGTCTAACCCTAACCCTAAGAGCCTGAGTCTAACCCTAACCCGAAGAGCCTGAGTCTAACCCTAACCCTAAGAGCCTGAGTCTAACCCTAACCCTAAGAGCCTGAGTCTAACCCTAACCCGAAGAGCCTGAGTCTAACCCTAACCCTAAGAGCCTGAGTCGAACCCTAACCCGAAGAGCCTGAGTCTAACCCTCACCCTAAGAGCCTGAGTCTAACCCTCACCCTAAGAGCCTGAGTCTAACCCTAACCCGAAGAGCCTGAGTCTAACCCTCACCCTAAGAGCCTGAGTCTAACCCTAACCCTAAGAGCCTGAGTCTAACCCTAACCCTAAGAGCCTGAGTCTAACCCTCACCCTAAGAGCCTGAGTCTAACCCTCACTCTAAGAGCCTGAGTCGAACCCTAACCCGAAGAGCCTGAGTCTAACCCTAACCCTAAGAGCCTGAGTCTAACCCTAACCCTAAGAGCCTGAGTCTAACCCTAACCCTAAAAGCCTGAGTCTAACCCTAACCCTAAGAGCCTGAGTCTAACCCTAACCCGAAGAGCCTGAGTCTAACCCTCACCCTAAGAGCCTGAGTCTAACCCTAAACCGAAGAGCCTGAGTCTAACCCTAACCCGAAGAGCCTGAGTCTAACCCTCACCCTAAGAGCCTGAGTCTAACCCTAACCCTAAGAGCCTGAGTCTAACCCTAACCCTAAGAGCCTGAGTCTAACCCTCACCCTAAGAGCCTGAGTCTAACCCTCACTCTAAGAGCCTGAGTCGAACCCTAACCCGAAGAGCCTGAGTCTAACCCTAACCCTAAGAGCCTGAGTCTAACCCTAACCCTAAGAGCCTGAGTCTAACCCTAACCCTAAAAGCCTGAGTCTAACCCTAACCCTAAGAGCCTGAGTCTAACCCTAACCCGAAGAGCCTGAGTCTAACCCTAACCCTAAGAGCCTGAGTCTAACCCTAAACCGAAGAGCCTGAGTCTAACCCTAACCCTAAGAGCCTGAGTCTAACCCTAACCCTAAGAGCCTGAGTCTAACCCTAACCCGAAGAGCCTGAGTCTAACCCTAACCCTAAGAGCCTGAGTCGAACCCTAACCCGAAGAGCCTGAGTCTAACCCTCACCCTAAGAGCCTGAGTCTAACCCTCACCCTAAGAGCCTGAGTCTAACCCTAACCCGAAGAGCCTGAGTCTAACCCTCACCCTAAGAGCCTGAGTCTAACCCTAACCCTAAGAGCCTGAGTCTAACCCTAACCCTAAGAGCCTGAGTCTAACCCTCACCCTAAGAGCCTGAGTCTAACCCTCACTCTAAGAGCCTGAGTCGAACCCTAACCCGAAGAGCCTGAGTCTAACCCTAACCCTAAGAGCCTGAGTCTAACCCTAACCCTAAGAGCCTGAGTCTAACCCTAACCCTAAAAGCCTGAGTCTAACCCTAACCCTAAGAGCCTGAGTCTAACCCTAACCCGAAGAGCCTGAGTCTAACCCTAACCCTAAGAGCCTGAGTCTAACCCTAAACCGAAGAGCCTGAGTCTAACCCTCACCCTAAGAGCCTGAGTCTAACCCTAACCCGAAGAGCCTGAGTCTAACCCTAACCCTAAGAGCCTGAGTCTAACCCTAACCCTAAGAGCCTGAGTCTAACCCTCACCCTAAGAGCCTGAGTCTAACCCTAACCCTAAGAGCCTGAGTCTAACCCTAACCCTAAGAGCCTGAGTCTAACCCTAACCCGAAGAGCCTGAGTCTAACCCTCACCCTAAGAGCCTGAGTCTAACCCTAACCCTAAGAGCCTGAGTCTAACCCTAACCCTAAGAGCCTGAGTCTAACCCTCACCCTAAGAGCCTGAGTCTAACCCTAACCCTAAGAGCCTGAGTCTAACCCTAACCCTAAGAGCCTGAGTCTAACCCTCACCCTAAGAGCCTGAGTCTAACCCTCACCCTAAGAGCCTGAGTCTAACCCTAACCCTAAGAGCCTGAGTCTAACCCTAACCCGAAGAGCCTGAGTCTAACCCTAACCCGAAGAGCCTGAGTCTAACCCTAACCCTAAGAGCCTGAGTCTAACCCTCACGCTAAGAGACTGAGTCTAACCCTAACCCTAAGAGCCTGAGTCTAACCCTCACCCTAAGAGCCTGAGTCTAACCCTAACCCGAAGAGCCTGAGTCTAACCCTAACCCTAAGAGCCTGAGTCTAACCCTAACCCGAAGAGCCTGAGTCTAACCCTAACCCTAAGAGCCTGAGTCTAACCCTAACCCTAAGAGCCTGAGTCTAACCCTAACCCTAAGAGCCTGAGTCTAACCCTAACCCTAAGAGCCTGAGTCTAACCCTAACCCTAAGAGACTGAGTCTAACCCTAACCCGAAGAGCCTGAGTCTAACCCTAACCCTAAGAGCCTGAGTCTAACCCTAACCCGAAGAGCCTGAGTCTAACCCTAACCCGAAGAGCCTGAGTCTAACCCTAACCCTAAGAGCCTGAGTCTAACCCTCACCCTAAGAGCCTGAGTCGAACCCTAACCCGAAGAGCCTGAGTCTAACCCTAACCCTAAGAGCCTGAGTCTAACCCTCACCCTAAGAGCCTGAGTCGAACCCTAACCCGAAGAGCCTGAGACTAACCCTAACCCTAAGAGCCTGAGTCTAACCCTAACCGTAAGAGCCTGAGTCTAACCCTCACCCTAAGAGCCTGAGTCTAACCCTAACCCTAAGAGCCTGAGTCTAACCCTCACCCTAAGAGCCTGAGTCTAACCCTAACCCTAAGAGCCTGAGTCTAACCCTAACCCTAAGAGCCTGAGTCTAACCCTAACCCTAAGAGCCTGAGTCTAACCCTAACCCTAAGAGCCTGAGTCTAACCCTAACCCTAAGAGCCTGAGTCTAACCCTAACCCTAAGAGCCTGAGTCTAACCCTAACCCGAAGAGCCTGAGTCTAACCCTAACCCGAAGAGCCTGAGTCTAACCCTAACCCGAAGAGCCTGAGTCTAACCCTAACCCGAAGAGCCTGAGTCTAACCCTAACCCTAAGAGCCTGAGTCTAACCCTCACCCTAAGAGCCTGAGTCTAACCCTCACCCTAAGAGCCTGAGTCTAACCCTCACCCTAAGAGCCTGAGTCTAACCCTAACCCTAAGAGCCTGAGTCTAACCCTCACCCTAAGAGCCTGAGTCTAACCCTCACCCTAAGAGCCTGAGTCTAACCCTAACCCTAAGAGCCTGAGTCTAACCCTAACCCTAAGAGCCTGAGTCTAACCCTAACCCGAAGAGCCTGAGTCTAACCCTAACTCTAAGAGCCTGAGTCTAACCCTAACCCGAAGAGCCTGAGTCTAACCCTAACCCGAAGAGCCTGAGTCTAACCCTAACCCTAAGAGCCTGAGTCTAACCCTAACTCTAAGAGCCTGAGTCTAACCCTCACCCTAAGAGCCTGAGTCTAACCCTAACCCGAAGAGCCTGAGTCTAACCCTAACCCTAAGAGCCTGAGTCTAACCCTAACCCGAAGAGCCTGAGTTTAACCCTAACCCTAAGAGCCTGAGTCTAACCCTCACCCTAAGAGCCTGAGTCTAACCCTAACCCTAAGAGCCTGAGTCTAACCCTCACCCTAAGAGCCTGAGTCTAACCCTAACCCTAAGAGCCTGAGTCTAACCCTAACCCTAAGAGCCTGAGTCTAACCCTCACCCTAAGAGCCTGAGTCTAACCCTAACCCTAAGAGCCTGAGTCTAACCCTCACCCTAAGAGCCTGAGTCTAACCCTAACCCGAAGAGCCTGAGTCTAACCCTAACCCTAAGAGCCTGAGCCTAACCCTAACCCGAAGAGCCTGAGTCTAACCCTAACCCGAAGAGCCTGAGTCTAACCCTAACCCGAAGAGCCTGAGTCTAACCCTAACCCGAAGAGCCTGAGTCGAACCCTCACCCTAAGAGCCTGAGTCTAACCCTAACCCTAAGAGCCTGAGTCTAACCCTCACCCGAAGAGCCTGAGTCTAACCCTAACCCTAAGAGCCTGAGTCTAACCCTCACCCTAAGAGCCTGAGTCTAACCCTCACCCTAAGAGCCTGAGTCTAACCCTAACCCTAAGAGCCTGAGTCTAACCCTAACCCTAAGAGCCTGAGTCTAACCCTAACCCGAAGAGCCTGAGTCTAACCCTAACCCGAAGAGCCTGAGTCTAACCCTAACCCGAAGAGCCTGAGTCTAACCCTAACCCGAAGAGCCTGAGTCTAACCCTAACCCTAAGAGCCTGAGTCTAACCCTCACCCTAAGAGCCTGAGTCTAACCCTCACCCTAAGAGCCTGAGTCTAACCCTCACCCTAAGAGCCTGAGTCTAACCCTAACCCTAAGAGCCTGAGTCTAACCCTCACCCTAAGAGCCTGAGTCTAACCCTCACCCTAAGAGCCTGAGTCTAACCCTAACCCTAAGAGCCTGAGTCTAACCCTAACCCTAAGAGCCTGAGTCTAACCCTAACCCGAAGAGCCTGAGTCTAACCCTAACCCTAAGAGCCTGAGTCTAACCCTAACCCTAAGAGCCTGAGTCTAACCCTAACCCGAAGAGCCTGAGTCTAACCCTAACCCTAAGAGCCTGAGTCGAACCCTAACCCGAAGAGCCTGAGTCTAACCCTCACCCTAAGAGCCTGAGTCTAACCCTCACCCTAAGAGCCTGAGTCTAACCCTAACCCGAAGAGCCTGAGTCTAACCCTCACCCTAAGAGCCTGAGTCTAACCCTAACCCTAAGAGCCTGAGTCTAACCCTAACCCTAAGAGCCTGAGTCTAACCCTCACCCTAAGAGCCTGAGTCTAACCCTCACTCTAAGAGCCTGAGTCGAACCCTAACCCGAAGAGCCTGAGTCTAACCCTCACCCTAAGAGCCTGAGTCTAACCCTAACCCTAAGAGCCTGAGTCTAACCCTAACCCTAAAAGCCTGAGTCTAACCCTAACCCTAAGAGCCTGAGTCTAACCCTAACCCGAAGAGCCTGAGTCTAACCCTAACCCTAAGAGCCTGAGTCTAACCCTAAACCGAAGAGCCTGAGTCTAACCCTAACCCTAAGAGCCTGAGTCTAACCCTAACCCGAAGAGCCTGAGTCTAACCCTAACCCTAAGAGCCTGAGTCTAACCCTAACCCGAAGAGCCTGAGTCTAACCCTAACCCTAAGAGCCTGAGTCTAACCCTCACCCTAAGAGCCTGAGTCTAACCCTAACCCTAAGAGCCTGAGTCTAACCCTAACCCTAAGAGCCTGAGTCTAACCCTAACCCGAAGAGCCTGAGTCTAACCCTAACCCTAAGAGCCTGAGTCTAACCCTAACCCGAAGAGCCTGAGTCTAACCCTCACCCGAAGAGCCTGAGTCTAACCCTAACCCTAAGAGCCTGAGTCGAACCCTAACCCGAAGAGCCTGAGTCTAACCCTCACCCTAAGAGCCTGAGTCTAACCCTAACCCTAAGAGCCTGAGTCTAACCCTAACCCGAAGAGCCTGAGTCTAACCCTAACCCTAAGAGCCTGAGTCTAACCCTAAACCGAAGAGCCTGAGTCTAACCCTAACCCTAAGAGCCTGAGTCTAACCCTAACCCGAAGAGCCTGAGTCTAACCCTAACCCTAAGAGCCTGAGTCTAACCCTCACCCTAAGAGCCTGAGTCTAACCCTAACCCTAAGAGCCTGAGTCTAACCCTCACCCTAAGAGCCTGAGTCTAAACCTCACCCGAAGAGCCTGAGTCTAACCCTAACCCTAAGAGCCTGAGTCTAACCCTAACCCGAAGAGCCTGAGTCTAACCCTCACCCGAAGAGCCTGAGTCTAACCCTAACCCTAAGAGCCTGAGTCTAACCCTCACCCTAAGAGCCTGAGTCTAACCCTAACCCTAAGAGCCTGAGTCTAACCCTAACCCTAAGAGCCTGAGTCTAACCCTAACCCTAAGAGCCTGAGTCTAACCCTAACCCTAAGAGCCTGAGTCTAACCCTAACCCTAAGAGCCTGAGTCTAACCCTAACCCTAAGAGCCTGAGTCTAACCCTAACCCTAAGAGCCTGAGTCTAACCCTCACCCTAAGAGCCTGAGTCTAACCCTCACCCTAAGAGCCTGAGTCTAACCCTAACCCTAAGAGCCTGAGTTTAACCCTAACCCTAAGAGCCTGAGTCTAACCCTCACCCTAAGAGCCTGAGTCTAACCCTAACCCTAAGAGCCTGAGTCTAACCCTAACCCTAAGAGCCTGAGTCTAACCCTCACCCTAAGAGCCTGAGTCTAACCCTAACCCTAAGAGCCTGAGTCTAACCCTAACCCGAAGAGCCTGAGTCTAACCCTCACCCTAAGAGCCTGAGTCTAACCCTAACCCTAAGAGCCTGAGTCTAACCCTCACCCTAAGAGCCTGAGTCGAACCCTAACCCGAAGAGCCTGAGTCTAACCCTCACCCGAAGAGCCTGAGTCTAACCCTAACCCTAAGAGCCTGAGTCTAACCCTAACCCGAAGAGCCTGAGTCTAACCCTAACCCGAAGAGCCTGAGTCTAACCCTAACCCGAAGAGCCTGAGTCTAACCCTAACCCTAAGAGCCTGAGTCTAACCCTCACCCTAAGAGCCTGAGTCTAACCCTAACTCTAAGAGCCTGAGTCTAACCCTAACCCGAAGAGCCTGAGTCTAACCCTAACCCGAAGAGCCTGAGTCTAACCCTAACCCGAAGAGCCTGAGTCTAACCCTAACCCTAAGAGCCTGAGTCTAACCCTAACTCTAAGAGCCTGAGTCTAACCCTCACCCTAAGAGCCTGAGTCTAACCCTAACCCTAAGAGCCTGAGTCTAACCCTAACCCTAAGACCCTGAGTCTAACCCTAACCCGAAGAGCCTGAGTTTAACCCTAACCCTAAGAGCCTGAGTCTAACCCTCACCCTAAGAGCCTGAGTCTAACCCTAACCCTAAGAGCCTGAGTCTAACCCTCACCCTAAGAGCCTGAGTCTAACCCTAACCCTAAGAGCCTGAGTCTAACCCTAACCCTAAGAGCCTGAGTCTAACCCTCACCCTAAGAGCCTGAGTCTAACCCTAACCCTAAGAGCCTGAGTCTAACCCTCACCCTAAGAGCCTGAGTCTAACCCTAACCCGAAGAGCCTGAGTCTAACCCTAACCCTAAGAGCCTGAGTCTAACCCTAACCCGAAGAGCCTGAGTCTAACCCTAACCCGAAGAGCCTGAGTCTAACCCTAACCCGAAGAGCCTGAGTCTAACCCTAACCCTAAGAGTCTGAGTCGTACCCTCACCCTAAGAGCCTGAGTCTAACCCTAACCCTAAGAGCCTGAGTCTAACCCTCACCCGAAGAGCCTGAGTCTAACCCTAACCCTAAGAGCCTGAGTCTAACCCTCACCCTAAGAGCCTGAGTCTAACCCTCACCCTAAGAGCCTGAGTCTAACCCTAACCCTAAGAGCCTGAGTCTAACCCTCACCCTAAGAGCCTGAGTCTAACCCTCACCCTAAGAGCCTGAGTCTAACCCTAACCCTAAGAGCCTGAGTCTAACCCTAACCCGAAGAGCCTGAGTCTAACCCTAACCCGAAGAGCCTGAGTCTAACCCTAACCCGAAGAGCCTGAGTCTAACCCTAACCCGAAGAGCCTGAGTCTAACCCTAACCCGAAGAGCCTGAGTCTAACCCTAACCCTAAGAGCCTGAGTCTAACCCTCACCCTAAGAGCCTGAGTCTAACCCTCACCCTAAGAGCCTGAGTCTAACCCTCACCCTAAGAGCCTGAGTCTAACCCTAACCCTAAGAGCCTGAGTCTAACCCTCACCCTAAGAGCCTGAGTCTAACCCTCACCCTAAGAGCCTGAGTCTAACCCTAACCCTAAGAGCCTGAGTCTAACCCTAACCCGAAGAGCCTGAGTCTAACCCTAACCCGAAGAGCCTGAGTCTAACCCTAACCCTAAGAGCCTGAGTCTAACCCTAACCCGAAGAGCCTGAGTCTAACCCTAACCCGAAGAGCCTGAGTCTAACCCTAACCCTAAGAGCCTGAGTCGAACCCTAACCCGAAGAGCCTGAGTCTAACCCTCACCCTAAGAGCCTGAGTCTAACCCTAACCCTAAGAGCCTGAGTCTAACCCTAACCCTAAGAGCCTGAGTCTAACCCTAACCCTAAGAGCCTGAGTCTAACCCTCACCCTAAGAGCCTGAGTCTAACCCTCACTCTAAGAGCCTGAGTCGAACCCTAACCCGAAGAGCCTGAGTCTAACCCTCACCCTAAGAGCCTGAGTCTAACCCTAACCCTAAGAGCCTGAGTCTAACCCTAACCCTAAAAGCCTGAGTCTAACCCTAACCCTAAGAGCCTGAGTCTAACCCTAACCCGAAGAGCCTGAGTCTAACCCTAACCCTAAGAGCCTGAGTCTAACCCTAAACCGAAGAGCCTGAGTCTAACCGTAACCCTAAGAGCCTGAGTCTAACCCTAACCCGAAGAGCCTGAGTCTAACCCTAACCCTAAGAGCCTGAGTCTAACCCTCACCCTAAGAGCCTGAGTCTAACCCTCACCCTAAGAGCCTGAGTCTAACCCTAACCCTAAGAGCCTGAGTCTAACCCTCACCCTAAGAGCCTGAGTCTAACCCTAACCCTAAGAGCCTGAGTCTAACCCTCACCCTAAGAGCCTGAGTCTAAACCTCACCCGAAGAGCCTGAGTCTAACCCTAACCCTAAGAGCCTGAGTCTAACCCTAACCCGAAGAGCCTGAGTCTAACCCTCACCCGAAGAGCCTGAGTCTAACCCTCACCCTAAGAGCCTGAGTCTAACCCTCACCCTAAGAGCCTGAGTCTAACCCTAACCCTAAGAGCCTGAGTCTAACCCTAACCCTAAGAGCCTGAGTCTAACCCTAACCCTAAGAGCCTGAGTCTAACCCTAACCCTAAGAGCCTGAGTCTAACCCTAACCCTAAGAGCCTGAGTCTAACCCTAACCCTAAGAGCCTGAGTCTAACCCTAACCCTAAGAGCCTGAGTCTAACCCTCACCCTAAGAGCCTGAGTCTAACCCTCACCCTAAGAGCCTGAGTCTAACCCTAACCCTAAGAGCCTGAGTTTAACCCTAACCCTAAGAGCCTGAGTCTAACCCTCAACCTAAGAGCCTGAGTCTAACCCTAACCCTAAGAGCCTGAGTCTAACCCTAACCCTAAGAGCCTGAGTCTAACCCTCACCCTAAGAGCCTGAGTCTAACCCTAACCCTAAGAGCCTGAGTCTAACCCTAACCCGAAGAGCCTGAGTCTAACCCTCACCCTAAGAGCCTGAGTCTAACCCTAACCCTAAGAGCCTGAGTCTAACCCTCACCCTAAGAGCCTGAGTCGAACCCTAACCCGAAGAGCCTGAGTCTAACCCTCACCCGAAGAGCCTGAGTCTAACCCTAACCCTAAGAGCCTGAGTCTAACCCTAACCCGAAGAGCCTGAGTCTAACCCTAACCCGAAGAGCCTGAGTCTAACCCTAACCCGAAGAGCCTGAGTCTAACCCTCACCCTAAGAGCCTGAGTCTTACCCTAACTCTAAGAGCCTGAGTCTAACCCTAACCCGAAGAGCCTGAGTCTAACCCTAACCCGAAGAGCCTGAGTCTAACCCTAACCCTAAGAGCCTGAGTCTAACCCTAACTCTAAGAGCCTGAGTCTAACCCTAACCCGAAGAGCCTGAGTCTAACCCTAACCCGAAGAGCCTGAGTCTAACCCTAACCCTAAGACCCTGAGTCTAACCCTAACCCGAAGAGCCTGAGTTTAACCCTAACCCTAAGAGCCTGAGTCTAACCCTCACCCTAAGAGCCTGAGTCTAACCCTAACCCTAAGAGCCTGAGTCTAACCCTCACCCTAAGAGCCTGAGTCTAACCCTAACCCTAAGAGCCTGAGTCTAACCCTAACCCTAAGAGCCTGAGTCTAACCCTCACCCTAAGAGCCTGAGTCTAACCCTAACCCTAAGAGCCTGAGTCTAACCCTCACCCTAAGAGCCTGAGTCTAACCCTAACCCGAAGAGCCTGAGTCTAACCCTAACCCTAAGAGCCTGAGTCTAACCCTCACCCTAAGAGCCTGAGTCTAACCCTAACCCGAAGAGCCTGAGTCTAACCCTAACCCGAAGAGCCTGAGTCTAACCCTAACCCTAAGAGCCTGAGTCGAACCCTCACCCTAAGAGCCTGAGTCTAACCCTAACCCTAAGAGCCTGAGTCTAACCCTCACCCTAAGAGCCTGAGTCTAACCCTAACCCTAAGAGCCTGAGTCTAACCCTCACCCTAAGAGCCTGAGTCTAACCCTCACCCTAAGAGCCTGAGTCTAACCCTAACCCTAAGAGCCTGAGTCTAACCCTAACCCTAAGAGCCTGAGTCTAACCCTAACCCGAAGAGCCTGAGTCTAACCCTAACCCGAAGAGCCTGAGTCTAACCCTAACCCGAAGAGCCTGAGTCTAACCCTAACCCTAAGAGCCTGAGTCTAACCCTCACCCTAAGAGCCTGAGTCTAACCCTCACCCTAAGAGCCTGAGTCTAACCCTCACCCTAAGAGCCTGAGTCTAACCCTCACCCTAAGAGCCTGAGTCTAACCCTAACCCTAAGAGCCTGAGTCTAACCCTAACCCGAAGAGCCTGAGTCTAACCCTCACCCTAAGAGCCTGAGTCTAACCCTAACCCTAAGAGCCTGAGTCTAACCCTAACCCTAAGAGCCTGAGTCTAACCCTAACCCGAAGAGCCTGAGTCTAACCCTAACCCTAAGAGCCTGAGTCTAACCCTAACCCTAAGAGCCTGAGTCTAACCCTAACCCGAAGAGCCTGAGTCTAACCCTAACCCTAAGAGCCTGAGTCGAACCCTAACCCGAAGAGCCTGAGTCTAACCCTCACCCTAAGAGCCTGAGTCTAACCCTAACCCTAAGAGCCTGAGTCTAACCCTAACCCTAAGAGCCTGAGTCTAACCCTCACCCTAAGAGCCTGAGTCTAACCCTAACCCTAAGAGCCTGAGTCTAACCCTAACCCTAAGAGCCTGAGTCTAACCCTCACCCTAAGAGCCTGAGTCTAACCCTCACTCTAAGAGCCTGAGTCGAACCCTAACCCGAAGAGCCTGAGTCTAACCCTCACCCTAAGAGCCTGAGTCTAACCCTAACCCTAAGAGCCTGAGTCTAACCCTAACCCTAAAAGCCTGAGTCTAACCCTAACCCGAAGAGCCTGAGTCTAACCCTCACCCTAAGAGCCTGAGTCTAACCCTAACCCTAAGAGCCTGAGTCTAACCCTAAACCGAAGAGCCTGAGTCTAACCCTAACCCTAAGAGCCTGAGTCTAACCCTAACCCGAAGAGCCTGAGTCTAACCCTAACCCTAAGAGCCTGAGTCTAACCCTCACCCTAAGAGCCTGAGTCTAACCCTCACCCTAAGAGCCTGAGTCTAACCCTAACCCTAAGAGCCTGAGTCTAACCCTCACCCTAAGAGCCTGAGTCTAACCCTAACCCGAAGAGCCTGAGTCTAACCCTAACCCTAAGAGCCTGAGTCTAACCCTAACCCGAAGAGCCTGAGTCTAACCCTCACCCGAAGAGCCTGAGTCTAACCCTCACCCTAAGAGCCTGAGTCTAACCCTAACCCTAAGAGCCTGAGTCTAACCCTAACCCTAAGAGCCTGAGTCTAACCCTAACCCTAAGAGCCTGAGTCTAACCCTAACCCTAAGAGTCTGAGTCTAACCCTAACCCTAAGAGCCTGAGTCTAACCCTAACCCTAAGAGCCTGAGTCTAACCCTCACCCTAAGAGCCTGAGTCTAACCCTCACCCTAAGAGCCTGAGTCTAACCCTAACCCTAAGAGCCTGAGTCTAACCCTAACCCTAAGAGCCTGAGTCTAACCCTAACCCGAAGAGCCTGAGTCTAACCCTCACCCTAAGAGCCTGAGTCTAACCCTAACCCTAAGAGCCTGAGTCTAACCCTAACCCTAAGAGCCTGAGTCTAACCCTAACCCTAAGAGCCTGAGTCTAACCCTCACCCTAAGAGCCTGAGTCGAACCCTAACCCGAAGAGCCTGAGTCTAACCCTCACCCTAAGAGCCTGAGTCTAACCCTAACCCTAAGAGCCTGAGTCTAACCCTAACCCGAAGAGCCTGAGTCTAACCCTCACCCTAAGAGCCTGAGTCTAACCCTCACCCTAAAAGCCTGAGTCTAACCCTAACCCTAAGAGCCTGAGTCTAACCCTAACCCTAAGAGCCTGAGTCTAACCCTCACCCGAAGAGCCTGAGTCTAACCCTAACCCTAAGAGCCTGAGTCTAACCCTCACCCTAAGAGCCTGAGGCGAACCCTAACCCGAAGAGCCTGAGTCTAACCCTCACCCTAAGAGCCTGAGTCTAACCCTAACCCTAAGAGCCTGAGTCTAACCCTCACCCTAAGAGCCTGAGTCTAACCCTAACCCGAAGAGCCTGAGTCTAACC
The DNA here is from genome assembly GCF_963210335.1 of Falco punctatus. Lineage (NCBI taxonomy): Eukaryota > Metazoa > Chordata > Aves > Falconiformes > Falconidae > Falco > Falco punctatus. Next base: position 21,027 of record NW_027660320.1, read on the forward strand.
CTAACCCGAAGAGCCTGAGTCTAACCCTAACCCTAAGAGCCTGAGTCTAACCCTAACCCGAAGAGCCTGAGTCTAACCCTCACCCTAAGAGCCTGAGTCTAACCCTCACCCTAAGAGCCTGAGTCTAACCCTCACCCTAAGAGCCTGAGTCTAACCCTAACCCTAAGAGCCTGAGTCTAACCCTCACCCGAAGAGCCTGAGTCTAACCCTAACCCTAAGAGCCTGAGTCTAACCCTCACCCTAAGAGCCTGAGTCTAACCCTAACCCTAAGAGCCTGAGTCTAACCCTAACCCGAAGAGCCTGAGTCTAACCCTAACCCTAAGAGCCTGAGTCTAACCCTAACCCTAAGAGCCTGAGTCTAACCCTAACCCGAAGAGCCTGAGTCTAACCCTAACCCGAAGAGCCTGAGTCTAACCCTAACCCGAAGAGCCTGAGTCTAACCCTAACCCTAAGAGCCTGAGTCTAACCCTCACCCTAAGAGCCTGAGTCTAACCCTCACCCTAAGAGCCTGAGTCTAACCCTAACCCGAAGAGCCTGAGTTTAACCCTAACCCTAAGAGCCTGAGTCTAACCCTAACCCTAAGAGCCTGAGTCTAACCCTAACCCTAAGAGCCTGAGTCTAACCCTCACCCTAAGAGCCTGAGTCTAACCCTAACCCGAAGAGCCTGAGTCTAACCCTAACCCGAAGAGCCTGAGTCTAACCCTAACCCGAAGAGCCTGAGTCTAACCCTAACCCTAAGAGCCTGAGTCTAACCCTCACCCTAAGAGCCTGAGTCTAACCCTCACCCGAAGAGCCTGAGTCTAACCCTAACCCGAAGAGCCTGAGTCTAACCCTAACCCTAAGAGCCTGAGTGTAACCCTCACCCTAAGAGCCTGAGTGTAACCCTCACCCTAAGAGCCTGAGTGTAACCCTAACCCTAAGAGCCTGAGTCTAACCCTCACCCTAAGAGCCTGAGTCTAACCCTAACCCTAAGAGCCTGAGTCTAACCCTAACCCGAAGAGCCTGAGTCTAACCCTAACCCTAAGAGCCTGAGTCTAACCCTCACCCTAAGAGCCTGAGTCTAACCCTAACCCTAAGAGCCTGAGTCTAACCCTAACCCTAAGAGCCTGAGTCTAACCCTAACCCTAAGAGCCTGAGTCTAACCCTCACCCGAAGAGCCTGAGTCTAACCCTAACCCGAAGAGCCTGAGTCTAACCCTAACCCTAAGAGCCTGAGTCTAACCCTCACCCTAAGAGCCTGAGTCGAACCCTAACCCGAAGAGCCTGAGTCTAACCCTAACCCTAAGAGCCTGAGTCTAACCCTAACCCTAAGAGCCTGAGTCTAACCCTAACCCTAAGAGCCTGAGTCTAACCCTCACCCTAAGAGCCTGAGTCTAACCCTCACCCTAAGAGCCTGAGTCTAACCCTAACCCTAAGAGCCTGAGTCTAACCCTAACCCTAAGAGCCTGAGTCTAACCCTCACCCTAAGAGCCTGAGTCTAACCCTAACCCGAAGAGCCTGAGTCTAACCCTAACCCGAAGAGCCTGAGTCTAACCCTAACCCGAAGAGCCTGAGTTTAACCCTAACCCTAAGAGCCTGAGTCTAACCCTCACCCGAAGAGCCTGAGTCTAACCCTCACCCTAAGAGCCTGAGTCTAACCCTAACCCTAAGAGCCTGAGTCTAACCCTAACCCTAAGAGCCTGAGTCTAACCCTCACCCTAAGAGCCTGAGTCTAACCCTAACCCTAAGAGCCTGAGTCTAACCCTAACCCGAAGAGCCTGAGTCTAACCCTAACCCTAAGAGCCTGAGTCTAACCCTAACCCGAAGAGCCTGAGTCTAACCCTAACCCGAAGAGCCTGAGTCTAACCCTCACCCTAAGAGCCTGAGTCTAACCCTCACCCTAAGAGCCTGAGTCTAACCCTAACCCTAAGAGCCTGAGTCTAACCCTAACCCTAAGAGCCTGAGTCTAACCCTAACCCTAAGAGCCTGAGTCTAACCCTAACCCTAAGAGCCTGAGTCTAACCCTAACCCTAAGAGCCTGAGTCTAACCCTAACCCTAAGAGCCTGAGTCTAACCCTCACCCTAAGAGCCTGAGTCTAACCCTCACCCTAAGAGCCTGAGTCTAACCCTAACCCTAAGAGCCTGAGTCTGACCCTAACCCTAAGAGCCTGAGTCTAACCCTAACCCGAAGAGCCTGAGTCTAACCCTCACCCTAAGAGCCTGAGTCTAACCCTAACCCTAAGAGCCTGAGTCTAACCCTAACCCGAAGAGCCTGAGACTAACCCTCACCCTAAGAGCCTGAGTCTAACCCTCACCCTAAGAGCCTGAGTCGAACCCTAACCCGAAGAGCCTGAGTCTAACCCTCACCCTAAGAGCCTGAGTCTAACCCTAACCCTAAGAGCCTGAGTCTAACCCTAACCCTAAGAGCCTGAGTCGAACCCTAACCCTAAGAGCCTGAGTCTAACCCTCACCCTAAGAGCCTGAGTCTAACCCTAACCCTAAGAGCCTGAGTCTAACCCTAACCCTAAGAGCCTGAGTCTAACCCTAACCCGAAGAGCCTGAGTCTAACCCTAACTCTAAGAGCCTGAGTCTAACCCTAACCCGAAGAGCCTGAGTCTAACCCTAACCCGAAGAGCCTGAGTCTAACCCTAACCCGAAGAGCCTGAGTCTAACCCTAACCCGAAGAGCCTGAGTCTAACCCTAACCCTAAGAGCCTGAGTCTAACCCTCACCCTAAGAGCCTGAGTCTAACCCTCACCCTAAGAGCCTGAGTCTAACCCTAACCCGAAGAGCCTGAGTCTAACCCTCACCCTAAGAGCCTGAGTCTAACCCTAACCCTAAGAGCCTGAGTCTAACCCTCACCCTAAGAGCCTGAGTCTAACCCTCACCCTAAGAGCCTGAGTCTAACCCTAACCCTAAGAGCCTGAGTCTAACCCTAACCCTAAGAGCCTGAGTCTAACCCTAACCCTAAGAGCCTGAGTCTAACCCTAACCCGAAGAGCCTGAGTCTAACCCTAACCCTAAGAGCCTGAGTCTAACCCTAACCCTAAGAGCCTGAGTCTAACCCTAACCCGAAGAGCCTGAGTCTAACCCTAACCCTAAGAGCCTGAGTCTAACCCTAACCCTAAGAGCCTGAGTCTAACCCTAACCCTAAGAGCCTGAGTCTAACCCTAACCCTAAGAGCCTGAGTCTAACCCTAACCCGAAGAGCCTGAGTCTAACCCTCACCCCAAGAGCCTGAGTCTAACCCTAACCCTAAGAGCCTGAGTCTAACCCTAACCCTAAGAGCCTGAGTCTAACCCTAACCCTAAGAGCCTGAGTCTAACCCTCACCCTAAGAGCCTGAGTCGAACCCTAACCCGAAGAGCCTGAGTCTAACCCTCACCCTAAGAGCCTGAGTCTAACCCTAACCCTAAGAGCCTGAGTCTAACCCTAACCCTAAAAGCCTGAGTCTAACCCTAACCCTAAGAGCCTGAGTCTAACCCTAACCCGAAGAGCCTGAGTCTAACCCTAACCCTAAGAGCCTGAGTCTAACCCTAAACCGAAGAGCCTGAGTCTAACCCTAACCCTAAGAGCCTGAGTCTAACCCTAACCCTAAGAGCCTGAGTCTAACCCTCACCCTAAGAGCCTGAGTCTAACCCTCACCCTAAGAGCCTGAGTCTAACCCTAACCCTAAGAGCCTGAGTCTAACCCTAACCCTAAGAGCCTGAGTCTAACCCTAACCCGAAGAGCCTGAGTCTAACCCTAACCCTAAGAGCCTGAGTCTAACCCTAACCCTAAGAGCCTGAGTCTAACCCTAACCCTAAGAGCCTGAGTCTAACCCTCACCCTAAGAGCCTGAGTCTAACCCTCACCCTAAGAGCCTGAGTCTAACCCTAACCCTAAGAGCCTGAGTCTGACCCTAACCCTAAGAGCCTGAGTCTAACCCTAACCCGAAGAGCCTGAGTCTAACCCTCACCCTAAGAGCCTGAGTCTAACCCTAACCCTAAGAGCCTGAGTCTAACCCTAACCCTAAGAGCCTGAGTCTAACCCTAACCCTAAGAGCCTGAGTCTAACCCTCACCCTAAGAGCCTGAGTCGAACCCTAACCCGAAGAGCCTGAGTCTAACCCTCACCCTAAGAGCCTGAGTCTAACCCTAACCCTAAGAGCCTGAGTCTAACCCTAACCCTAAGAGCCTGAGTCTAACCCTAACCCGAAGAGCCTGAGTCTAACCCTAACTCTAAGAGCCTGAGTCTAACCCTAACCCGAAGAGCCTGAGTCTAACCCTAACCCGAAGAGCCTGAGTCTAACCCTAACCCTAAGAGCCTGAGTCTAACCCTAACCCGAAGAGCCTGAGTTTAACCCTAACCCTAAGAGCCTGAGTCTAACCCTCACCCTAAGAGCCTGAGTCTAACCCTAACCCTAAGAGCCTGAGTCTAACCCTAACCCTAAGAGCCTGAGTCTAACCCTAACCCTAAGAGCCTGAGTCTAACCCTCACCCTAAGAGCCTGAGTCTAACCCTAACCCTAAGAGCCTGAGTCTAACCCTAACCCGAAGAGCCTGAGTCTAACCCTCACCCTAAGAGCCTGAGTCTAACCCTAACCCTAAGAGCCTGAGTCTAACCCTAACCCTAAGAGCCTGACCCTAACCCTAACCCTAAGAGCCTGAGTCTAACCCTCACCCTAAGAGCCTGAGTCTAACCCTAACCCGAAGAGCCTGAGTCTAACCCTCACCCTAAGAGCCTGAGTCTAACCCTAACCCTAAGAGCCTGAGTCTAACCCTCACCCTAAGAGCCTGAGTCTAACCCTCACCCTAAGAGCCTGAGTCTAACCCTAACCCTAAGAGCCTGAGTCTAACCCTAACCCTAAGAGCCTGAGTCTAACCCTAACCCTAAGAGCCTGAGTCTAACCCTAACCCGAAGAGCCTGAGTCTAACCCTAACCCTAAGAGCCTGAGTCTAACCCTAACCCTAAGAGCCTGAGTCTAACCCTAACCCGAAGAGCCTGAGTCTAACCCTAACCCTAAGAGCCTGAGTCTAACCCTAACCCTAAGAGCCTGAGTCTAACCCTAACCCTAAGAGCCTGAGTCTAACCCTAACCCTAAGAGCCTGAGTCTAACCCTAACCCGAAGAGCCTGAGTCTAACCCTCACCCTAAGAGCCTGAGTCTAACCCTAACCCTAAGAGCCTGAGTCTAACCCTAACCCTAAGAGCCTGAGTCTAACCCTCACCCTAAGAGCCTGAGTCTAACCCTCACCCTAAGAGCCTGAGTCGAACCCTAACCCGAAGAGCCTGAGTCTAACCCTCACCCTAAGAGCCTGAGTCTAACCCTAACCCTAAGAGCCTGAGTCTAACCCTAACCCTAAAAGCCTGAGTCTAACCCTAACCCTAAGAGCCTGAGTCTAACCCTAACCCGAAGAGCCTGAGTCTAACCCTAACCCTAAGAGCCTGAGTCTAACCCTAAACCGAAGAGCCTGAGTCTAACCCTAACCCTAAGAGCCTGAGTCTAACCCTAACCCTAAGAGCCTGAGTCTAACCCTCACCCTAAGAGCCTGAGTCTAACCCTCACCCTAAGAGCCTGAGTCTAACCCTAACCCTAAGAGCCTGAGTCTAACCCTCACCCTAAGAGCCTGAGTCTAACCCTAACCCTAAGAGCCTGAGTCTAACCCTAACCCTAAGAGCCTGAGTCTAACCCTAACCCTAAGAGCCTGAGTCTAACCCTCACCCTAAGAGCCTGAGTCTAACCCTCACCCTAAGAGCCTGAGTCTAACCCTAACCCTAAGAGCCTGAGTCTGACCCTAACCCTAAGAGCCTGAGTCTAACCCTAACCCGAAGAGCCTGAGTCTAACCCTCACCCTAAGAGCCTGAGTCTAACCCTAACCCTAAGAGCCTGAGTCTAACCCTAACCCTAAGAGCCTGAGTCTAACCCTCACCCTAAGAGCCTGAGTCGAACCCTAACCCGAAGAGCCTGAGTCTAACCCTCACCCTAAGAGCCTGAGTCTAACCCTAACCCTAAGAGCCTGAGTCTAACCCTAACCCTAAGAGCCTGAGTCTAACCCTAACCCGAAGAGCCTGAGTCTAACCCTAACTCTAAGAGCCTGAGTCTAACCCTAACCCGAAGAGCCTGAGTCTAACCCTAACCCGAAGAGCCTGAGTCTAACCCTAACCCTAAGAGCCTGAGTCTAACCCTAACCCGAAGAGCCTGAGTTTAACCCTAACCCTAAGAGCCTGAGTCTAACCCTCACCCTAAGAGCCTGAGTCTAACCCTAACCCTAAGAGCCTGAGTCTAACCCTAACCCTAAGAGCCTGAGTCTAACCCTAACCCTAAGAGCCTGAGTCTAACCCTCACCCTAAGAGCCTGAGTCTAACCCTAACCCTAAGAGCCTGAGTCTAACCCTAACCCGAAGAGCCTGAGTCTAACCCTCACCCTAAGAGCCTGAGTCTAACCCTAACCCTAAGAGCCTGAGTCTAACCCTAACCCTAAGAGCCTGACCCTAACCCTAACCCTAAGAGCCTGAGTCTAACCCTCACCCTAAGAGCCTGAGTCTAACCCTAACCCGAAGAGCCTGAGTCTAACCCTCACCCTAAGAGCCTGAGTCTAACCCTAACCCTAAGAGCCTGAGTCTAACCCTCACCCTAAGAGCCTGAGTCTAACCCTCACCCTAAGAGCCTGAGTCTAACCCTCACCCGAAGAGCCTGAGTCTAACCCTAACCCTAAGAGCCTGAGTCTAACCCTAACCCTAAGAGCCTGAGTCTAACCCTAACCCGAAGAGCCTGAGTCTAACCCTAACCCTAAGAGCCTGAGTCTAACCCTAACCCTAAGAGCCTGAGTCTAACCCTAACCCGAAGAGCCTGAGTCTAACCCTAACCCTAAGAGCCTGAGTCTAACCCTAACCCTAAGAGCCTGAGTCTAACCCTAACCCTAAGAGCCTGAGTCTAACCCTAACCCTAAGAGCCTGAGTCTAACCCTAACCCGAAGAGCCTGAGTCTAACCCTCACCCTAAGAGCCTGAGTCTAACCCTAACCCTAAGAGCCTGAGTCTAACCCTAACCCTAAGAGCCTGAGTCTAACCCTCACCCTAAGAGCCTGAGTCGAACCCTAACCCGAAGAGCCTGAGTCTAACCCTCACCCTAAGAGCCTGAGTCTAACCCTAACCCTAAGAGCCTGAGTCTAACCCTAACCCTAAAAGCCTGAGTCTAACCCTAACCCTAAGAGCCTGAGTCTAACCCTAACCCGAAGAGCCTGAGTCTAACCCTAACCCTAAGAGCCTGAGTCTAACCCTAAACCGAAGAGCCTGAGTCTAACCCTAACCCTAAGAGCCTGAGTCTAACCCTAACCCTAAGAGCCTGAGTCTAACCCTCACCCTAAGAGCCTGAGTCTAACCCTCACCCTAAGAGCCTGAGTCTAACCCTAACCCTAAGAGCCTGAGTCTAACCCTAACCCTAAGAGCCTGAGTCTAACCCTAACCCTAAGAGCCTGAGTCTAACCCTAACCCTAAGAGCCTGAGTCTAACCCTAACCCTAAGAGCCTGAGTCTAACCCTAACCCTAAGAGCCTGAGTCTAACCCTCACCCTAAGAGCCTGAGTCTAACCCTAACCCGAAGAGCCTGAGTCTAACCCTCACCCTAAGAGCCTGAGTCTAACCCTAACCCTAAGAGCCTGAGTCTAACCCTAACCCGAAGAGCCTGAGTCTAACCCTCACCCTAAGAGCCTGAGTCTAACCCTAACCCTAAGAGCCTGAGTCTAACCCTAACCCTAAGAGCCTGAGTCTAACCCTCACCCTAAGAGCCTGAGTCTAACCCTAACCCTAAGAGCCTGAGTCGAACCCTAACCCGAAGAGCCTGAGTCTAACCCTCACCCTAAGAGCCTGAGTCTAACCCTAACCCTAAGAGCCTGAGTCTAACCCTAACCCGAAGAGCCTGAGTCTAACCCTAACTCTAAGAGCCTGAGTCTAACCCTAACCCTAAGAGCCTGAGTCTAACCCTAACCCGAAGAGCCTGAGTCTAACCCTAACCCTAAGAGCCTGAGTCTAACCCTAACCCGAAGAGCCTGAGTTTAACCCTAACCCTAAGAGCCTGAGTCTAACCCTCACCCTAAGAGCCTGAGTCTAACCCTAACCCTAAGAGCCTGAGTCTAACCCTAACCCTAAGAGCCTGAGTCTAACCCTAACCCTAAGAGCCTGAGTCTAACCCTAACCCTAAGAGCCTGAGTCTAACCCTAACCCGAAGAGCCTGAGTCTAACCCTAACCCGAAGAGCCTGAGTCTAACCCTAACCCTAAGAGCCTGAGTCTAACCCTAACCCTAAGAGCCTGAGTCTAACCCTAACCCTAAGAGCCTGACCCTAACCCTAACCCTAAGAGCCTGAGTCTAACCCTCACCCTAAGAGCCTGAGTCTAACCCTAACCCTAAGAGCCTGAGTCTAACCCTAACCCTAAAAGCCTGAGTCTAACCCTCACCCTAAGAGCCTGAGTCTAACCCTAACCCGAAGAGCCTGAGTCTAACCCTAACCCGAAGAGCCTGAGTCTAACCCTAACCCTAAGAGCCTGAGTCTAACCCTAACCCGAAGAGCCTGAGTCTAACCCTAACCCGAAGAGCCTGAGTCTAACCCTCACCCTAAGAGCCTGAGTCTAACCCTCACCCTAAGAGCCTGAGTCTAACCCTAACCCTAAGAGCCTGAGTCTAACCCTAACCCTAAGAGCCTGAGTCTAACCCTAACCCTAAGAGCCTGAGTCTAACCCTAACCCGAAGAGCCTCAGTCTAACCCTAACCCTAAGAGCCTGAGTCTAACCCTAACCCTAAGAGCCTGAGTCTAACCCTAACCCTAAGAGCCTGAGTCTAACCCTCACCCTAAGAGCCTGAGTCTAACCCTCACCCTAAGAGCCTGAGTCTAACCCTAACCCTAAGAGCCTGAGTCTGACCCTCACCCTAAGAGCCTGAGTCTAACCCTCACCCTAAGAGCCTGAGTCTAACCCTAACCCTAAGAGCCTGAGTCTAACCCTAACCCTAAGAGCCTGACCCTAACCCTAACCCTAAGAGCCTGAGTCTAACCCTCACCCTAAGAGCCTGAGTCTAACCCTAACCCTAAGAGCCTGAGTCTAACCCTAACCCTAAGAGCCTGAGTCTAACCCTAACCCGAAGAGCCTCAGTCTAACCCTCACCCTAAGAGCCTGAGTCTAACCCTAACCCTAAGAGCCTGAGTCTAACCCTAACCCTAAGAGCCTGAGTCTAACCCTCACCCTAAGAGCCTGAGTCTAACCCTCACCCTAAGAGCCTGAGTCTAACCCTAACCCTAAGAGCCTGAGTCTGACCCTCACCCTAAGAGCCTGAGTCTAACCCTCACCCTAAGAGCCTGAGTCTAACCCTAACCCTAAGAGCCTGAGTCTAACCCTAACCCTAAGAGCCTGACCCTAACCCTAACCCTAAGAGCCTGAGTCTAACCCTCACCCTAAGAGCCTGAGTCTAACCCTAACCCTAAGAGCCTGAGTCTAACCCTAACCCGAAGAGCCTGAGTCTAACCCTCACCCTAAGAGCCTGAGTCTAACCCTAACCCTAAGAGCCTGAGTCTAACCCTAACCCGAAGAGCCTGAGTCTAACCCTAACCCTAAGAGCCTGAGTCTAACCCTAACCCGAAGAGCCTGAGTCTAACCCTAACCCGAAGAGCCTGAGTCTAACCCTCACCCTAAGAGCCTGAGTCTAACCCTCACCCTAAGAGCCTGAGTCTAACCCTAACCCTAAGAGCCTGAGTCTAACCCTAACCCTAAGAGCCTGAGTCTAACCCTAACCCTAAGAGCCTGAGTCTAACCCTAACCCTAAGAGCCTGAGTCTAACCCTAACCCTAAGAGCCTGAGTCTAACCCTAACCCTAAGAGCCTGAGTCTAACCCTCACCCTAAGAGCCTGAGTCTAACCCTCACCCTAAGAGCCTGAGTCTAACCCTAACCCTAAGAGCCTGAGTCTGACCCTAACCCTAAGAGCCTGAGTCTAACCCTAACCCGAAGAGCCTGAGTCTAACCCTCACCCTAAGAGCCTGAGTCTAACCCTAACCCTAAGAGCCTGAGTCTAACCCTAACCCGAAGAGCCTGAGACTAACCCTAACCCGAAGAGCCTGAGTCTAACCCTAACCCTAAGAGCCTGAGTCTAACCCTAACCCTAAGAGCCTGAGTCTAACCCTAACCCTAAGAGCCTGAGTCTAACCCTAACCCTAAGAGCCTGAGTCTAACCCTAACCCGAAGAGCCTGAGACTAACCCTAACCCGAAGAGCCTGAGTCTAACCCTCACCCTAAGAGCCTGAGTCGAACCCTAACCCGAAGAGCCTGAGTCTAACCCTCACCCTAAGAGCCTGAGTCTAACCCTCACCCTAAGAGCCTGAGTCTAACCCTAACCCTAAGAGCCTGAGTCTAACCCTAACCCGAAGAGCCTGAGTCTAACCCTCACCCTAAGAGCCTGAGTCTAACCCTAACCCTAAGAGCCTGAGTCTAACCCTAACCCTAAGAGCCTGAGTCTAACCCTAACCCGAAGAGCCTGAGTCTAACCCTAACTCTAAGAGCCTGAGTCTAACCCTCACCCTAAGAGCCTGAGTCTAACCCTAACCCGAAGAGCCTGAGTCTAACCCTAACCCTAAGAGCCTGAGTCTAACCCTAACCCGAAGAGCCTGAGTCTAACCCTAACCCTAAGAGCCTGAGTCTAACCCTCACCCTAAGAGCCTGAGTCTAACCCTCACCCTAAGAGCCTGAGTCTAACCCTAACCCGAAGAGCCTGAGTCTAACCCTCACCCTAAGAGCCTGAGTCTAACCCTAACCCTAAGAGCCTGAGTCTAACCCTCACCCTAAGAGCCTGAGTCTAACCCTCACCCTAAGAGCCTGAGTCTAACCCTAACCCTAAGAGCCTGAGTCTAACCCTAACCCTAAGAGCCTGAGTCTAACCCTAACCCGAAGAGCCTGAGTCTAACCCTAACCCTAAGAGCCTGAGTCTAACCCTAACCCTAAGAGCCTGAGTCTAACCCTAACCCTAAGAGCCTGAGTCTAACCCTAACCCTAAGAGCCTGAGTCTAACCCTAACCCTAAGAGCCTGAGTCTAACCCTAACCCTAAGAGCCTGAGTCTAACCCTCACCCTAAGAGCCTGAGTCTAACCCTAACCCTAAGAGCCTGAGTCTAACCCTAACCCGAAGAGCCTGAGTCTAACCCTCACCCTAAGAGCCTGAGTCTAACCCTAACCCGAAGAGCCTGAGTCTAACCCTAACCCTAAGAGCCTGAGTCTAACCCTCACCCTAAGAGCCTGAGTCTAACCCTAACTCTAAGAGCCTGAGTCTAACCCTAACCCTACGAGTCTAATCCTAACCCTAACCCTAACCCTAATAGTCTAACCCTAACCCTAACCCTAACCCTAATCCTAAGAGTCTAATCCTAACCCTAACCATAACCCTAAGAGTCTAACCCTAACCCTAACCCTAACCCTAAGAGTCTAACCCTAACCCTGAGTCTAACCCTAACCCTAACCCTAACCCTAACCCTAAGAGTCTAACCCTAACCCTAAGAGTCTAATCCTAACCCTAACCCTAACCCTAACACTTCTAACCCTCACCCTAAGAGTCTAACCCTAAGAGTCTAACCCTAACCCTAAGAGTCTAACCCTAACCGTAACCCTAACCCTAACAGTCTAACCCTAACCCTAAGAGTCTAACCCTAAGAGTCTAACCCTAACCCTAACTCTAACCCTAACAGTCTAACCCTAAACATAAGAGTTTAACCCTAAGAGTCTAACCCTAACCCTAACCCTAACCCTAACAGTCTAACCCTAACCCTAACCCTAAGAGTCTAACCCTAACCCTAACCCTAAGAGTCTAACCCTAACCCTAAGAGTCTAACCCTAACTCGAACCCTAACCCTAACCCTAACAGTCTAACCCTAACCCTAACCCTAACCCTAACCCTGACCCTAACCCTAAGAGTCTAACCCTAACCCTAACCCTAACCCTAACCCTAAGAGTCTAACCCTAACCCTACCCTAACCCTAAGAGTCTAACCCTAACCCTAAGAGTCTAACCCTAACCCTAACCCTAAGAGTCTAACCCTAACCCTGAGTCTAACCCTAACCCTAACCCTAACCCTAACCCTAACCCTAAGAGTCTAACCCTAACCCTAAGAGTCTAACCCTAACCCTAACCCTAACAGTCTAACCCTAACCCTAAGAGTCTAACCCTAACCCTAACTCTAACCCTAACAGTCTAACCCTAAACATAAGAGTTTAACCCTAAGAGTCTAACCCTAACCCTAAGAGTCTAACCCTAACCCTAACCCTAACCCTAACAGTCTAACCCTAACCCTAAGAGTCTAACCCTAACCCTAACTCTAACCCTTACAGTCTAACCCTAAACATAAGAGTTTAACCCTAAGAGTCTAACCCTAACCCTAACCCTAACCCTAAGAGTCTAACCCTAACCCTAACCCTAAGAGTCTAACCCTAACCCTAACCCTAACCCTAAGAGTCTAACCCTAACACTAAGAGTCTAACCTTAACCCTAACCCTAACCCTAAGAGTCTAACCCTAACCCTAACCCTAACCCTAACCCTGACCCTAACCCTAAGAGTCTAACCCTAACTCTAACCCTAACCCTAAGAGTCTAACCCTAACCCTACCCTAACCCTAAGAGTCTAAACCTAACCCTAAGAGTCTAACCCTAACCCTAACCCTAACCCTAAGAGTCTAACCCTAACCCTAAGAGTCTAACCCTAACCCTAACCCTAACCCTAACCCTAAGAGTCTAACCCTAACCCTAAGAGTCTAACCCTAAGAGTCTAACCCTAACCCTAACCCTAACAGTCTAACCTTAACCCTAACCCTAACCCCGGCTGAAGTACCCAAGTATATTTCGCTAGATGGCAGCAGCGCTTCACCAACAGAGCCGGCTGCAGTACCCAAATATATTTCGCTAGATGGCAGCAGCGCTCCACCAAAAGGGCGGCTGCAGTACCCAAATATATTTCGCTAGATGGCAGCAGCGCTCCACCAAAAGGGCGGCTGCAGTACCCAATTACATTTCGCTAGATGGCAGCAGCGCTCCACCAACCGGGCGGCTGCAGTACCCAAGTATATTTCGCTAGATGGCAGCAGCGCTCCACCAACCGGCCGGCTGAAGTACCCAAGTATATTTCGCTAGATGGCAGCAGCGCTCCACCAACAGAGCCGGCTGCAGTACCCAAATATATTTCGCTAGATGGCAGCAGCGCTCCACCAACAGAGCCGGCTGCAGTACCCAAATATATTTCGCTAGATGGCAGCAGCGCTCCACCAACCGGTCGGCTGCAGTACCCAAGTATATTTCGCTAGATGGCAGCAGCGCTCCACCAAAAGGGCGGCTGCAGTACCCAAGTATATTTGGCTAGATGGCAGCAGCGCTCCACCAACCGGGCCGCCTGCAGTACCCAAGTATATGTCGCTAGATGGCAGCAGCGCTCCACCAACAGCGCCGGCTGCAGTACCCAATTATATTTCGCTAGATGGCAGCAGCGCTCCACCAACAGAGCCGGCTGCAGTACCCAAATATATTTCGCTAGATGGCAGCAGCGCTCCACCAACAGGGCGGCTGCAGTACCCAATTACATTTCGCTAGATGGCAGCAGCGCTCCACCAACCGGGCGGCTGCAGTACCCAAGTATATGTCGCTAGATGGCAGCAGCGCTCCACCAACCGGCCGGCTGAAGTACCCAAGTATATTTCGCTAGATGGCAGCAGCGCTCCATCAACAGAGCCGGCTGCAGTACCCAAATATATTTCGCTAGATGGCAGCAGCGCTCCACCAACAGCGCCGGCTGCAGTACCCAAGTATATTTCGCTAGATGGCAGCAGCGCTCCACCAAAAGGGCGGCTGCAGTACCCAAGTATATTACGCTAGATGGCAGCAGCGCTCCACCAACCGGGCGGCTGCAGTACCCAAGTATATTTCGCTAGATGGCAGCAGCGCTCCACCAACCGGGCCGCCTGCAGTACCCGAGTATATGTCGCTAGATGGCAGCAGCGCTCCACCAACAGCGCCGGCTGCAGTACCCAAGTATATTTCGCTAGATGGCAGCAGCGTTCCACCAAAAGGGCGGCTGCAGTACCCAAGTATATTTCGCTAGATGGCAGCAGCGCTCCACAAAAAGGGCCGGCTGCAGTACCCAAATATATTTCGCTAGATGGCAGCAGCGCTCCACCAACAGGGCCGGTTGCAGTACCCAAGTATATTTCGCTAGATGGCAGCAGCGCTCCACCAAAAGGGCGGCTGCAGTACCCAATTACATTTCGCTAGATGGCAGCAGCGCTCCACCAGAAGGACGGCTGCAGTACCAAACTACATTTCGCTAGATGGCAGCAGCGCTCCACCAACAGGGCCGGCTGCAGTACCCAATTATATTTCGCTAGATGGCAGCAGCGCTCCACCAACCGGGCGGCCGCAGTACCCAAATATATTTCGCTAGATGGCAGCAGCGCTCCACCAACAGGGCCGGCTGCAGTACCCAAGTATATGTCGCTAGATGGCAGCAGCGCTCCACCAACCGGGCGGCTGCAGTACCCAAGTATATTTCGCTAGATGGCAGCAGCGCTCCACCAAAAGGGCGGCTGCAGTACCCAATTACATTTCGCTAGATGGCAGCAGCGATCCACCAACCGGGCGGCTGCAGTACCCAAGTATATTTCGCTAGATGGCAGCAGAGCTCCACCAACAGGGACGGCTGCAATACCCAAGTATATTTGGCTAGATGGCAGCAGCGCTCCACCAAAAGGGCGGCTGCAGTACCCAAATGTATTTCGCTACACGGCAGCAGCGCTCCACCAACAGGGCCTGCTGCAGTACCCAAATATATTTCGCTACATGGCAGCAGCGCTCCACCAACAGCGCCGGCTGCAGTACCCAAGTATATTTCGCTAGATGGCAGCAGCGCTCCACCAACAGCGGCGGCTGCAGTACCCAAATATATAGTACTGAGTCTAACCCTAACCCTAAGAGCCTGAGTCTAACCCTAACTCTAAGAGCCTGCGTCTAACCCTAACCCGAAGAGCCTGAGTCTAACCCTCACCCTAAGAGCCTGAGTCTAACCCTAACCCGAAGAGCCTGAGTCTAACCCTAACCCGAAGAGCCTGAGTCTAACCCTCACCCTAAGAGCCTGAGTCTAACCCTAACCCTAAGAGCCTGAGTCTGACCCTAACCCTAAGAGCCTGAGTCTAACCCTAACCCGAAGAGCCTGAGTCTAACCCTAACCCTAAGAGCCTGAGTCTAACCCTAACCCTAAGAGCCTGAGTCAAACCCTAACCCTAAGAGCCTGAGTCTAACCCTCACCCTAAGAGCCTGAGTCTAACCCTAACCCGAAGAGCCTGAGTCTAACCCTCACCCTAAGAGCCTGAGTCTAACCCTCACCCTAAGAGCCTGAGTCTAACCCTCACCCTAAGAGCCTGAGTCTAACCCTAACCCTAAGAGCCTGAGTCTAACCCTCACCCTAAGAGCCTGAGTCTAACCCTAACCCGAAGAGCCTGAGTCTAACCCTAACCCTAAGAGCCTGAGTCTAACCCTAACCCTAAGAGCCTGAGTCTAACCCAAACCCTAAGAGCCTGAGTCTAAACCTAACCCTAAGAGCCTGAGTCTAACCCTAACCCTAAGAGCCTGAGTCTAACCCTCACCCGAAGAGCCTGAGTCTAACCCTAACCCTAAGAGCCTGAGTCTAACCCTCACCCTAAGAGCCTGAGTCTAACCCTAACCCGAAGAGCCTGAGTCTAACCCTCACCCTAAGAGCCTGAGTCTAACCCTAACCCTAAGAGCCTGAGTCTAACCCTCACCCTAAGAGCCTGAGTCTAACCCTAACCCTAAGAGCCTGAGTCTAACCCTCACCCTAAGAGCCTGAGTCTAACCCTAACCCTAAGAGCCTGAGTCCAACCCTAACCCTAAGAGCCTGAGTCTAACCCTAACCCTAAGAGCCTGAGTCTAACCCTAACCCTAAGAGCCTGAGTCTAACCCTAACCCTTTTGGTGGAGCGCTGCTGCTATCTAGCGAAATATACTAGGGTACTGCAGCCGGCCCCTTTGGTGGAGCGCTGCTGCCATCTAGCGAAATATATTTGGGTACTGCAGCCGCCCTTTTGGTGGAGCGCTGCTGCCATCTAGCGAAATGTAATTGGGTAGTGCAACCGCCCTTTTGGTGGAGCGCTGCTGCCATCTAGCGAAATATATTTGGGTACTGCAGCCGGCCCTTTTTGTGGAGCGCTGTTGCCGTCTCGCGAAATATATTTGGGTACTGCAGCCGGCCCTGTTGGTGGAGCTGTGCTGCCATCTAGCGAAATGTAATTGGGTACTGCAGCCGGCCGTTTGGTGGAGCGCTGCTGCCATCTAGCGAAATATATTTGGGTACTGCAGCCGCCCTGTTGGTGGAGCGCTGCTGCCATCTAGCGAAATATATTTGGGTACTGCAGCCGGCCCTGTTGGTGGAGTGCTGCTGCCATCTAGCGAAATGTAATTGGGTACTGTAGCCGCCCGTTTGGTGGAGCGCTGCTGCCATCTAGCGAAATATATTTGGGTACTGCAGCCGGCTCTGTTGGTGGAGCGCTGCTGCCATCTAGCGAAATATACTTGGGTACTGCAGCCGGCCCCGTTGGTGGAGCACTGCTGCCATCTAGCGAAATATACTTGGGTACTGCAGCCGCCCGGTTGGTGGAGCGCTGCTGCCATCTAGCGAAATATATTTGGGTACTGCAGCCGGCCCTGTTGGTGGAGCGCTGCTGCCATCTAGCGAAATGTAATTGGGTACTGCAGCCGCCCTTTTGGTGGAGCGCTGCTGCCATCTAGCGAAATATACTTGGGTACTGCAGCCGCCCGGTTGGTGGAGCGCTGCTGCCATCTAGCGAAATATACTTGGGTACTGCAGCCGGCGCTGTTGGTGGAGCGCTGCTGCCATCTAGCGAAATATATTTGGGTACTGCAGCCGCCCTTTTGGTGGAGCGCTGCTGCCATCTAGCGAAATGTAATTGGGTACTGCAGCCGCCCGGTTGGTGGAGCGCTGCTGCCATCTAGCGAAATGTAATTGGGTACTGCAGCCGGCTCTGTTGGTGGAGCGCTGCTGGCATCTAGCGAAATATATTTGGGTACTGCAGCCGCCCTTTTGGTGGAGCGCTGCTGCCATCTAGCGAAATGTAATTGGGTACTGCAGCCGCCCTTTTGGTGGAGCGCTGCTGCCGTCTCGCGAAATATACTTGGGTACTGCAGCCGCCCCGTTGGTGGAGCGCTGCTGCCATCTAGCGAAATGTAATTGGGTACTGCAGCCGCCCTTTTGGTGGAGGCTGCTGCCATCTAGCGAAATATACTTGGGTACTGCAGCCGGCCCCGTTGGTGGAGCGCTGCTGCCATCTAGCGAAATATACTTGGGTACTGCAGCTGGCGCTGTTGGTGGAGCGCTGCTGCCATCTAGCGAAATATACTTGGGTACTGCAGCCGCCCGGTTGGTGGAGCGCTGCTGCCATCTAGCGAAACCTAAGAGCATGAGTCTAACCCTCACCCTAAGAGCCTGAGTCTAACCCTAACCCTAAGAGCCTGAGTCTAACCCTAACCCGAAGAGCCTGAGTCTAACCCTCACCCTAAGAGCCTGAGTCTAACCCTAACCCTAAGAGCCTGAGCCTAACCCTAACCCGAAGAGCCTGAGTCTAACCCTAACCCTAAGAGCCTGAGTCTAACCCTAACCCTAAGAGCCTGAGTCTAACCCTAACCCTACGAGTCTAATCCTAACCCTAACCCTAACCCTAATAGTCTAACCCTAACCCTAACCCTAACCCTAATCCTAAGAGTCTAACCCTAACCCTAACCATAACCCTAAGAGTCTAACCCTAACCCTAACCCTAACCCTAAGAGTCTAACCCTAACCCTGAGTCTAACCCTAACCCTAACCCTAACCCTAAGAGTCTAACCCGAACCCTAAGAGTCTAACCCTAACACTTCTAACCCTCACCCTAAGAGTCTAACCCTAAGAGTCTAACCCTAACCCTAAGAGTCTAACCCTAACCCTAACCCTAACCCTAACAGTCTAACCCTAACCCTAAGAGTCTAACCCTAACCCTAACTCTAACCCTAACAGTCTAACCCTAAACATAAGAGTTTAACCCTAAGAGTCTAACCCTAACCCTAACCCTAACCCTAACAGTCTAACCCTAACCCTAACCCTAAGAGTCTAACCCTAACCCTAACCCTAAGAGTCTAACCCTAACCCTAAGAGTCTAACCCTAACCCTAAGAGTCTAACCCTAACCCTGAGTCTAACCCTAACCCTAACCCTAACCCTAACCCTAACCCTAAGAGTCTAACCCTAACCCTAAGAGTCTAACCCTAACCCTAACCCTAACAGTCTAACCCTAACCCTAAGAGTCTAACCCTAACCCTAACTCTAACCCTAACAGTCTAACCCTAAACATAAGAGTTTAACCCTAAGAGTCTAACCCTAACCCTAAGAGTCTAACCCTAACCCTAACCCTAACCCTAACAGTCTAACCCTAACCCTAAGAGTCTAACCCTAACCCTAACTCTAACCCTAACAGTCTAACCCTAAACATAAGAGTTTAACCCTATAGAGTCTAACCCTAACCCTAACCCTAACCCTAAGAGTCTAACCCTAACCCTAACCCTAAGAGTCTAACCCTAACCCTAACCCTAACCCTAAGAGTCTAACCCTAACACTAAGAGTCTAACCTTAACCCTAACCCTAACCCTAAGAGTCTAACCCTAACCCTAACCCTAACCCTAACCCTGACCCTAACCCTAAGAGTCTAACCCTAACTCTAACCCTAAACCTAAGAGTCTAACCCTAACCCTACCCTAACCCTAAGAGTCTAACCCTAACCCTAAGAGTCTAACCCTAACCCTAACCCTAACCCTAAGAGTCTAACCCTAACCCTAAGAGTCTAACCCTAACCCTAACCCTAACCCTAACCCTAAGAGTCTAACCCTAACCCTAAGAGTCTAACCCTAAGAGTCTAACCCTAACCCTAACCCTAACAGTCTAACCTTAACCCTAACCCTAACCCCGGCTGAAGTACCCAAGTATATTTCGCTAGATGGCAGCAGCGCTCCACCAACAGAGCCGGCTGCAGTACCCAAATATATTTCGCTAGATGGCAGCAGCGCTCCACCAAAAGGGCGGCTGCAGTACCCAAATATATTTCGCTAGATGGCAGCAGCGCTCCACCAAAAGGGCGGCTGCAGTACCCAATTACATTTCGCTAGATGGCAGCAGCGCTCCACCAACCGGCCGGCTGAAGTACCCAATTATATTTCGCTAGATGGCAGCAGCGCTCCACCAAACGGCCGGCTGAAGTACCCAAGTATATTTCGCTAGATGGCAGCAGCGCTCCACTAACAGAGCCGGCTGCAGTACCCAAATATATTTCGCTAGATGGCAGCAGCGCTCCACCAAAAGGGGCCGCCTGCAGTACCCAAATATATTTGGCTAGATGGCAGCAGCGCTCCACCAACCGGGCCGCCTGCAGTACCCAAGTATATGTCGCTAGATGGCAGCAGCGCTCCACCAGAAGGACGGCTGCAGTACCCAATTACATTTCGCTAGATGGCAGCAGCGCTCCACCAAAAGGGCGGCTGCAGTACCCAATTACATTTCGCTAGATGGCAGCAGCGCTCCAAAAAAAGGGCCGGCTGCAGTACCCAAATATATTTCGCTAGATGGCAGCAGCGCTCCACCAACGGGGCCGGTTGCAGTACCCAAGTATATTTCGCTAGATGGCAGCAGCGCTCCACCAAAAGGGCGGCTGCAGTACCCAAATATATTTCGCTAGATGGCAGCAGCGCTCCACCAGAAGGACGGCTGCAGTACCCAACTACATTTCGCTAGATGGCAGCAGCGCTCCACCATCAGGGCCGGCTGCAGTACCCAATTATATTTCGCTAGATGGCAGCAGCGCTCCACCAACCGGGCGGCCGCAGTACCCAAATATATTTCGCTAGATGGCAGCAGCGCTCCACCAACAGCGCCGCCTGCAGTACCCAAGTATATGTCGCTAGATGGCAGCAGCGCTCCACCAAAAGGGCGGCTGCAGTACCCAAGTATATTTCGCTAGATGGCAGCAGCGCTCCACCAAAAGGGCGGCTGCAGTACCCAATTACATTTCGCTAGATGGCAGCAGCGCTCCACCAACAGCGCCGGCTGCAGTACCCAAGTATATTTCGCTAGATGGCAGCAGCGCTCCACCAAAAGGGCGGCTGCAGTACCCAATTACATTTCGCTAGATGGCAGCAGCGCTCCACCAACAGGGCCGGCTGCAGTACCCAAATATATTTCGCTAGATGGCAGCAGCGCTCCACCAACCGGGCGGCTGCAGTACCCAATTACATTTCGCTAGATGGCAGCAGCGCTCCACCAACAGCGCCGGCTGCAGTACCCAAGTATATTTCGCTAGATGGCAGCAGAGCTCCAACAACAGGGACGGCTGCAATACCCAAGTATATTTGGCTAGATGGCAGCAGCGCTCCACCAAAAGGGCGGCTGCAGTACCCAAATGTATTTCGCTAGACGGCAGCAGCGCTCCACCAACAGGGCCGGCTGCAGTACCCAAATATATTTCGCTAGATGGCAGCAGCGCTCCACCAACAGCGCCGGCTGCAGTACCCAAGTATATTTCGCTAGATGGCAGCAGCGCTCCACCAACAGCGGCGGCTGCAGTACCCAAATATATAGTACTGAGTCTAACCCTAACCCTAAGAGCCTGAGTCTAACCCTAACCCTAAGAGCCTGAGTCTAACCCTCACCCTAAGAGCCTGAGTCTAACCCTAACCCTAAGAGCCTGAGTCTAACCCTAACCCTAAGAGCCTGAGTCTAACACTCACCCTAAGAGCCTGAGTCTAACTCGAACCCTAAGAGCCTGAGTCTAACCCTAACCCTAAGAGCCTGAGTCTAACCCTAACCCTAAGAGCCTGAGTCTAACCCTCACCCTAAGAGCCTGAGTCTAACCCTAACCCTAAGAGCCTGAGTCTAACCCTAACCCTAAGAGCCTGAGTCTAACCCTAACCCTAAGAGCCTGAATCTAACCCTAACCCTAAGAGCCTGAGTCTAACCCTAACCCTAAGAGCCTGAGTCTAACCCTAACCCGAAGAGCCTGAGTCCAAACCTAACCCTAAGAGCCTGAGTCTAACCCTAACCCTAAGAGCCTGAGTCTAACCCTAACCCTTTTGGTGGAGCGCTGCTGCTATCTAGCGAAATATATTTGGGTACTGCAGACGACCTTTTGGTGGAGCGCTGCTGCCATCTAGCGAAATGTAATTGGGTACTGCAGCCGGCCCGGTTGGTGGAGCGCTGCTGCCATCTAGCGAAATATATTTGGGTAGTGCAGCCGGCCCTGTTGGTGGAGCGCTGCTGCCATCTAGCGAAATATATTTGGGTACTGCAGCCGGCCCGGTTGGTGGAGCGCTGTTGCCGTCTCGCGAAATATATTTGGGTACTGCAGCCGGCCCTTTTGGTGGAGCGCTGCTGCCATCTAGCGAAATGTAATTGGGTACTGCAGCCGGCCGTTTGGTGGAGCGCTGCTGCCATCTAGCGAAATATATTTGGGTACTGCAGCCGCCCTTTTGGTGGAGCGCTGCTGCCATCTAGCGAAATATATTTGGGTACTGCAGCCGCCCTTTTGGTGGAGCGCTGCTGCCATCTAGCGAAATGTAATTGGGTACTGCAGCCGTCCTTCTGGTGGAGCGCTGCTGCCATCTAGCGAAATATATTTGGGTACTGCAGCCGCCCTTTTGGTGGAGCGCTGCTGCCATCTAGCGAAATATATTTGGGTACTGCAGCCGGCCCTGTTGGTGGAGTGCTGCTGCCATCTAGCGAAATGTAATTGGGTACTGTAGCCGCCCGTTTGGTGGAGCGCTGCTGCCATCTAGCGAAATATATTTGGGTACTGCAGCCGGCTCTGTTGGTGGAGCGCTGCTGCCATCTAGCGAAATATACTTGGGTACTGCAGCCGGCCCCGTTGGTGGAGCACTGCTGCCATCTAGCGAAATATACTTGGGTACTGCAGCCGCCCGTTTGGTGGAGCGCTGCTGCCATCTAGCGAAATATATTTGGGTACTGCAGCCGGCCCTGTTGGTGGAGCGCTGCTGCCATCTAGCGAAATGTAATTGGGTACTGCAGCCGCCCTTTTGGTGGAGCGCTGCTGCCATCTAGCGAAATATACTTGGGTACTGCAGCCGCCCGGTTGGTGGAGCGCTGCTGCCATCTAGCGAAATATACTTGGGTACTGCAGGCGGCGCTGTTGGTGGAGCGCTGCTGCCATCTAGCGAAATATATTTGGGTACTGCAGCCGCCCTTTTGGTGGAGCGCTGCTGCCATCTAGCGAAATGTAATTGGGTACTGCAGCCGACTGGTTGGTTGAGCGCTGCTGCCATCTAGCGAAATATAATTGGGTACTGCAGCCGGCTCTGTTGGTGGAGCGCTGCTGGCATCTAGCGAAATATATTTGGGTACTGCAGCCGGCCCTTTTGGTGGAGCGCTGCTGCTATCTAGCGAAATGTAATTGGGTACTGCAGCCGCCCTTTTGGTGGAGCGCTGCTGCCATCTAGCGAAATATACTTGGGTACTGCAGCCGCCCGGTTGGTGGAGCGCTGCTGCCATCTAGCGAAATATACTTGGGTACTGCAGCCGGCCCTGTTGGTGGAGCGCTGCTGGCATCTAGCGAAATATATTTGGGTACTGCAGCCGGCTCTGTTGGTGGAGCGCTGCTGCCATCTAGCGAAATGTAATTGGGTACTGCAGCCGCACTTTTGGTGGAGCGCTGCTGCCATCTAGCGAAATATAATTGGGTACTGCAGCCGGCTCTGTTGGTGGAGCGCTGCTGGCATCTAGCGAAATATATTTAAGTACTGCAGCCGCCCTTTTGGTGGAGCGCTGCTGCCATCTATCGAAATGTAATTGGGTACTGCAGCCGCCCTTTTGGTGTAGCGCTGCTGCCGTCTAGCGAAATATACATGGGTACTGCAGCCGCCCCGTTGCTGGAGCGCTGCTGCCATCTAGCGAAATGTAATTGGGTACTGCAGCCGCCCTTTTGGTGGAGGCTGCTGCCATCTAGCGAAATATACTTGGGTACTGCAGCCGGCCCGTTGGTGGAGCGCTGCTGCCATCTAGCGAAATATATTTGGGTACTGCAGGCGGCCCCTTTTGGTGGAGCGCTGCTGCCATCTAGCGAAACCTAAGAGCCTGAGTCTAACCCTCACCCTAAGAGCCTGAGTCTAACCCTAACCCTAAGAGCCTGAGTCTAACCCTAACCCTAAGAGCCTGAGTCTAACCCTCACCCTAAGAGCCTGAGTCTAACCCTAACCCGAAGAGCCTGAGTCTAACCCTAACCCTAAGAGCCTGAGTCTAACCCTCACCCTAAGAGCCTGAGTCTAACCCTAACCCGAAGAGCCTGAGTCTAACCCTAACCCGAAGAGCCTGAGTCTAACCCTAACCCTAAGAGCCTGAGTCTAACCCTAACCCTAAAAGCCTGAGTCTAACCCTAACCCTAAGAGCCTGAGTCTAACCCTCACCCTAAGAGCCTGAGTCTAACCCTCACCCTAAGAGCCTGAGTCTAACCCTAACCCTAAGAGCCTGAGTCTAACCCTCACCCGAAGAGCCTGAGTCTAACCCTAACCCTAAGAGCCTGAGTCTAACCCTAACCCTAAGAGCCTGAGTCTAACCCTAACCCTAAGAGCCTGAGTCTAACCCTAACCCTAAGAGCCTGAGTCTAACCCTAACCCTAAGAGCCTGAGTCTAACCCTAACCCGAAGAGCCTGAGTCTAACCCTAACCCTAAGAGCCTGAGTCTAACCCTCACGCTAAGAGCCTGAGTCTAACCCTAACCCTAAGAGCCTGAGTCTAACCCTAACCCTAAGAGCCTGAGTCTAACCCTCACCCTAAGAGCCTGAGTCTAACCCTAACCCTAAGAGCCTGAGTCTAACCCTCACCCTAAGAGCCTGAGTCTAACCCTAACCCTAAGAGCCTGAGTCTAACCCTAACCCTACGAGTCTAATCCTAACCCTAACCCTAACCCTAATAGTCTAACCCTAACCCTAACCCTAACCCTAATCCTAAGAGTCTAACCCTAACCCTAACCATAACCCTAAGAGTCTAACCCTAACCCTAACCCTAAGAGTCTAACCCTAACCCTGATTCTAACCCTAACCCTAACCCTAACCCTAACCCTAAGAGTCTAACCCTAACCCTAAGAGTCTAACCCTAACCCTAACCCTAACCCTAACACTTCTAACCCTCACCCTAAGAGTCTAACCCTAAGAGTCTAACCCTAACCCTAAGAGTCTAACCCTAACCCTAACCCTAACCCTAACAGTCTAACCCTAACCCTAAGAGTCTAACCCTAAGAGTCTAACCCTAACCCTAACTCTAACCCTAACAGTCTAACCCTAAACATAAGAGTTTAACCCTAAGAGTCTAACCCTAACCCTAACCCTAACCCTAACAGTCTAACCCTAACCCTAACCCTAAGAGTCTAACCCTAACCCTAACCCTAAGAGTCTAACCCTAACCCTAAGAGTCTAACCCTAACTCTAACCCTAACCATAACCCTAACAGTCTAACCCTAACCCTAACCCTAACCCTAACCCTGACCCTAACCCTAAGAGTCTAACCCTAACCCTAACCCTAACCCTAACCCTAAGAGTCTAACCCTAACCCTACCCTAACCCTAAGAGTCTAACCCTAACCCTAAGAGTCTAACCCTAACCCTAACCCTAAGAGTCTAACCCTAACCCTGAGTCTAACCCTAACCCTAACCCTAACCCTAAGAGTCTAACCCTAACCCTAAGAGTCTAACCCTAACCCTAACCCTAACAGTCTAACCCTAACCCTAAGAGTCTAACCCTAACCCTAACTCTAACCCTAACAGTCTAACCTTAAACATAAGAGTTTAACCCTAAGAGTCTAACCCTAACCCTAAGAGTCTAACCCTAACCCTAACCCTAACCCTAACAGTCTAACCCTAACCCTAAGAGTCTAACCCTAACCCTAACCCTAACCCTAAGAGTCTAACCCTAACCCTAACCCTAAGAGTCTAACCCTAACCCTAACCCTAACCCTAAGAGTCTAACCCTAACACTAAGAGTCTAACCTTAACCCTAACCCTAACCCTAAGAGTCTAACCCTAACCCTAACCCTAACCCTAACCCTGACCCTAACCCTAAGAGTCTAACCCTAACTCTAACCCTAACCCTAAGAGTCTAACCCTGACCCTACCCTAACCCTAAGAGTCTAAACCTAACCCTAAGAGTCTAACCCTAACCCTAACCCTAACCCTAAGAGTCTAACCCTAACCCTAAGAGTCTAACCCTAACCCTAACCCTAACCCTAACCTTAAGAGTCTAACCCTAACCCTAAGAGTCTAACCCTAAGAGTCTAACCCTAACCCTAACCCTAACAGTCTAACCTTAACCCTAACCCTAACCCCGGCTGAAGTACCCAAGTATATTTCGCTAGATGGCAGCAGCGCTCCACCAACAGAGCCGGCTGCAGTACCCAAATATATTTCGCTAGATGGCAGCAGCGCTCCACCAACAGCGCCGGCTGCAGTACCCATATATATTTCGCTAGATGGCAGCAGCGCTCCACCGAAAGGGCGGCTGCAGTACCCAATTACATTTCGCTAGATGGCAGCAGCGCTCCACCAACCGGGCCGGCTGCAGTACCCAAGTATATGTCGCTAGATGGCAGCAGCGCTCAACCAACCGGCCGGCTGAAGTACCCAAGTATATTTCGCTAGATGGCAGCAGCGCTCCACCAACAGAGCCGGCTGCAGTACCCAAATATATTTCGCTAGATGGCAGCAGCGCTCCACCAACAGCGCCGGCTGCAGTACCCAAGTATATTTCGCTAGATGGCAGCAGCGCTCCACCAAAAGTGCGGCTGCAGTACCCAAATATATTTCGCTAGATGGCAGCAGCGCTCCACCAACCGGGCGGCTGCAGTACCCAATTATATTTCGCTAGATGGCAGCAGCGCTCCACCAACCGGCCGGCTGAAGTACCCAATTATATTTCGCTAGATGGCAGCAGCGCTCCACCAACAGAGCCGGCTGCAGTACCCAAATATATTTCGCTAGATGGCAGCAGCGCTCCACCAAAAGGGGCCGCCTGCAGTACCCAAATATATTTCGCTAGATGGCAGCAGCGCTCCACCAAAAGGGCGGCTGCAGTACCCAATTACATTTCGCTAGATGGCAGCAGCGCTCCACCAAAAGGGCGGCTGCAGTACCCAAATATATGTCGCTAGATGGCAGCAGCGCTCCACCAAAAGGGCGGCTGCAGTACCCAATTACATTTCGCTAGATGGCAGCAGCGCTCCACCAACAGCGCCGGCTGCAGTACCCAAATATATTTCGCTAGATGGCAGCAGCGCTCCACCAACAGGGCCGGCTGCAGTACCCAAATATATTTCGCTAGATGGCAGCAGCGCTCCACCAACCGGGCGGCTGCAGTACCCAATTACATTTCGCTAGATGGCAGCAGCGCTCCACCAACAGCGCCGGCTGCAGTACCCAAGTATATTTCGCTAGATGGCAGCAGCGCTCCACCAACAGCGCCGGCTGCAGTACCCAAGTATATTTCGCTAGATGGCAGCAGCGCTCCACCAAAAGGGTGGCTGCAGTACCCAATTACATTTCGCTAGATGGCAGCAGCGCTCCACCAAAAGGGCGGCTGCAGTACCCAAATATATTTCGCTAGATGGCAGCAGAGCTCCACCAAAAGGGACGGCTGCAATACCCAAGTATATTTGGCTAGATGGCAGCAGCGCTCCACCAAAAGGGCGGCTGCAGTACCCAAATGTATTTCGCTAGACGGCAGCAGCGCTCCACCAACAGGGCCGGCTGCAGTACCCAAATATATTTCGCTAGATGGCAGCAGCGCTCCACCAAACGGGCGGCTGCAGTACCCAAGTATATTTCGCTAGATGGCAGCAGCGCTCCACAAAAAGGGCCGGCTGCAGTACCCAAATATATAGTACTGAGTCTAACCCTCACCCTAAGAGCCTGAGTCTAACCCTCACCCTAAGAGCCTGAGTCTAACCCTAACCCTAAGAGCCTGAGTCTAACCCTCACCCTAAGAGCCTGAGTCTAACCCTAACCCGAAGAGCCTGAGTCTAACCCTAACCCTAAGAGCCTGAGTCTAACCCTAACCCTAAGAGCCTGAGTCTAACCCTCACCCTAAGAGCCTGAGTCTAACCCTAACCCGAAGAGCCTGAGTCTAACCCTAACCCTAAGAGCCTGAGTCTAACCCTAACCCTAAGAGCCTGAGTCTAACCCTAACCCTAAGAGCCTGAGTCTAACCCTCACGCTAAGAGCCTGAGTCTAACCCTAACCCTAAGATCCTGAGTCTAACCCTAACCCGAAAAGCCTGAGTCTAACCCTAACTCGAAGAGCCTGAGTCTAACCCTAACCCTAAGAGCCTGAGTCTAACCCTAACCCTAAGAACCTGAGTCTAACCCTAACCCTAAGAGCCTGAGTCTAACCCTAACCCTAAGAGCCTGAGTCTAACCCTCACCCTAAGAGCCTGAGTCTAACCCTAACCCGAAGAGCCTGAGTCTAACCCTAAGCCTAAGAGCCTGAGTCTAACCCTAACCCTAAGAGCCTGAGTCTAACCCTCACCCTAAGAGCCTGAGTCTAACCCTCACCCTAAGAGCCTGAGTCTAACCCTAACCCTAAGAGCCTGAGTCTAACCCTAACCCGAAGAGCCTGAGTCTAACCCTAACCCTAAGAGCCTGAGTCTAACCCTCACCCTAAGAGCCTGAGTCTAACCCTCACCCTAAGAGCCTGAGTCTAACCCTAACCCTAAGAGCCTGAGTCTAACCCTAACCCTAAGAGCCTGAGTCTAACCCTAACCCGAAGAGCCTGAGTCTAACCCTAACCCTAAGAGCCTGAGTCTAACCCTAACCCGAAGAGCCTGAGTCTAACCCTAACCCTAAGAGCCTGAGTCTAACCCTCACGCTAAGAGCCTGAGTCTAACCCTAACCCTAAGAGCCTGAGTCTAACCCTAACCCTAAGAGCCTGAGTCTAACCCTCACCCTAAGAGCCTGAGTCTAACCCTAACCCTAAGAGCCTGAGTCTAACCCTCACCCTAAGAGCCTGAGTCTAACCCTAACCCTAAGAGCCTGAGTCTAACCCTAACCCTACGAGTCTAATCCTAACCCTAACCCTAACCCTAATAGTCTAACCCTAACCCTAACCCTAACCCTAATCCTAAGAGTCTAACCCTAACCCTAACCATAACCCTAAGAGTCTAACCCTAACCCTAACCCTAAGAGTCTAACCCTAACCCTGATTCTAACCCTAACCCTAACCCTAACCCTAACCCTAAGAGTCTAACCCTAACCCTAAGAGTCTAACCCTAACCCTAACCCTAACCCTAACACTTCTAACCCTCACCCTAAGAGTCTAACCCTAAGAGTCTAACCCTAACCCTAAGAGTCTAACCCTAACCCTAACCCTAACCCTAACAGTCTAACCCTAACCCTAAGAGTCTAACCCTAAGAGTCTAACCCTAACCCTAACTCTAACCCTAACAGTCTAACCCTAAACATAAGAGTTTAACCCTAAGAGTCTAACCCTAACCCTAACCCTAACCCTAACAGTCTAACCCTAACCCTAACCCTAAGAGTCTAACCCTAACCCTAACCCTAAGAGTCTAACCCTAACCCTAAGAGTCTAACCCTAACTCTAACCCTAACCATAACCCTAACAGTCTAACCCTAACCCTAACCCTAACCCTAACCCTGACCCTAACCCTAAGAGTCTAACCCTAACCCTAACCCTAACCCTAACCCTAAGAGTCTAACCCTAACCCTACCCTAACCCTAAGAGTCTAACCCTAACCCTAAGAGTCTAACCCTAACCCTAACCCTAAGAGTCTAACCCTAACCCTGAGTCTAACCCTAACCCTAACCCTAACCCTAAGAGTCTAACCCTAACCCTAAGAGTCTAACCCTAACCCTAACCCTAACAGTCTAACCCTAACCCTAAGAGTCTAACCCTAACCCTAACTCTAACCCTAACAGTCTAACCTTAAACATAAGAGTTTAACCCTAAGAGTCTAACCCTAACCCTAAGAGTCTAACCCTAACCCTAACCCTAACCCTAACAGTCTAACCCTAACCCTAAGAGTCTAACCCTAACCCTAACCCTAACCCTAAGAGTCTAACCCTAACCCTAACCCTAAGAGTCTAACCCTAACCCTAACCCTAACCCTAAGAGTCTAACCCTAACACTAAGAGTCTAACCTTAACCCTAACCCTAACCCTAAGAGTCTAACCCTAACCCTAACCCTAACCCTAACCCTGACCCTAACCCTAAGAGTCTATACCCTAACTCTAACCCTAACCCTAAGAGTCTAACCCTGACCCTACCCTAACCCTAAGAGTCTAAACCTAACCCTAAGAGTCTAACCCTAACCCTAACCCTAACCCTAAGAGTCTAACCCTAACCCTAAGAGTCTAACCCTAACCCTAACCCTAACCCTAACCTTAAGAGTCTAACCCTAACCCTAAGAGTCTAACCCTAAGAGTCTAACCCTAACCCTAACCCTAACAGTCTAACCTTAACCCTAACCCTAACCCCGGCTGAAGTACCCAAGTATATTTCGCTAGATGGCAGCAGCGCTCCACCAACAGAGCCGGCTGCAGTACCCAAATATATTTCGCTAGATGGCAGCAGCGCTCCACCAACAGCGCCGGCTGCAGTACCCATATATATTTCGCTAGATGGCAGCAGCGCTCCACCAACAGGGCGGCTGCAGTACCCAATTACATTTCGCTAGATGGCAGCAGCGCTCCACCAACCGGGCCGGCTGCAGTACCCAAGTATATGTCGCTAGATGGCAGCAGCGCTCAACCAACCGGCCGGCTGAAGTACCCAAGTATATTTCGCTAGATGGCAGCAGCGCTCCACCAACAGAGCCGGCTGCAGTACCCAAATATATTTCGCTAGATGGCAGCAGCGCTCCACCAACAGCGCCGGCTGCAGTACCCAAGTATATTTCGCTAGATGGCAGCAGCGCTCCACCAAAAGGGCGGCTGCAGTACCCAAATATATTTCGCTAGATGGCAGCAGCGCTCCACCAACCGGGCGGCTGCAGTACCCAATTATATTTCGCTAGATGGCAGCAGCGCTCCACCAACCGGCCGGCTGAAGTACCCAATTATATTTCGCTAGATGGCAGCAGCGCTCCACCAACAGAGCCGGCTGCAGTACCCAAATATATTTCGCTAGATGGCAGCAGCGCTCCACCAAAAGGGGCCGCCTGCAGTACCCAAATATATTTCGCTAGATGGCAGCAGCGCTCCACCAAAAGGGCGGCTGCAGTACCCAATTACATTTCGCTAGATGGCAGCAGCGCTCCACCAAAAGGGCGGCTGCAGTACCCAAATATGTGTCGCTAGATGGCAGCAGCGCTCCACCAAAAGGGCGGCTGCAGTACCCAATTACATTTCGCTAGATGGCAGCAGCGCTCCACCAACAGCGCCGGCTGCAGTACCCAAATATATTTCGCTAGATGGCAGCAGCGCTCCACCAACAGGGCCGGCTGCAGTACCCAAATATATTTCGCTAGATGGCAGCAGCGCTCCACCAACCGGGCGGCTGCAGTACCCAATTACATTTCGCTAGATGGCAGCAGCGCTCCACCAACAGCGCCGGCTGCAGTACCCAAGTATATTTCGCTAGATGGCAGCAGCGCTCCACCAACAGCGCCGGCTGCAGTACCCAAGTATATTTCGCTAGATGGCAGCAGCGCTCCACCAAAAGGGTGGCTGCAGTACCCAATTACATTTCGCTAGATGGCAGCAGCGCTCCACCAAAAGGGCGGCTGCAGTACCCAAATATATTTCGCTAGATGGCAGCAGAACTCCACCAAAAGGGACGGCTGCAATACCCAAGTATATTTGGCTAGATGGCAGCAGCGCTCCACCAAAAGGGCGGCTGCAGTACCCAAATGTATTTCGCTAGACGGCAGCAGCGCTCCACCAACAGGGCCGGCTGCAGTACCCAAATATATTTCGCTAGATGGCAGCAGCGCTCCACCAAACGGGCGGCTGCAGTACCCAAGTATATTTCGCTAGATGGCAGCAGCGCTCCACAAAAAGGGCCGGCTGCAGTACCCAAATATATAGTACTGAGTCTAACCCTCACCCTAAGAGCCTGAGTCTAACCCTCACCCTAAGAGCCTGAGTCTAACCCTAACCCTAAGAGCCTGAGTCTAACCCTCACCCTAAGAGCCTGAGTCTAACCCTAACCCGAAGAGCCTGAGTCTAACCCTAACCCTAAGAGCCTGAGTCTAACCCTAACCCTAAGAGCCTGAGTCTAACCCTCACCCTAAGAGCCTGAGTCTAACCCTAACCCGAAGAGCCTGAGTCTAACCCTAACCCTAAGAGCCTGAACCTAACCCTAACCCTAAGAGCCTGAGTCTAACCCTAACCCTAAGAGCCTGAGTCTAACCCTCACGCTAAGAGCCTGAGTCTAACCCTAACCCTAAGATCCTGAGTCTAACCCTAACCCGAAGAGCCTGAGTCTAACCCTAACTCGAAGAGCCTGAGTCTAACCCTAACCCTAAGAGCCTGAGTCTAACCCTAACCCTAAGAGCCTGAGTCTAACCCTCACCCTAAGAGCCTGAGTCTAACCCTAACCCTAAGAGCCTGAGTCTAACCCTCACCCTAAGAGCCTGAGTCTAACCCTAACCCGAAGAGCCTGAGTCTAACCCTAAGCCTAAGAGCCTGAGTCTAACCCTAACCCTAAGAGCCTGAGTCTAACCCTCACCCTAAGAGCCTGAGTCTAACCCTCACCCTAAGAGCCTGAGTCTAACCCTCACCCGAAGAGCCTGAGTCTAACCCTAACCCGAAGAGCCTGAGTCTAACCCTAACCCTAAGAGCCTGAGTCTAACCCTCACCCTAAGAGCCTGAGTCTAACCCTCACCCTAAGAGCCTGAGTCTAACCCTAACCCTAAGAGCCTGAGTCTAACCCTAACACTAAGAGCCTGAGTCTAACCCTAACCCTTTTGGTGGAGCGCTGCTGCTATCTAGCGAAATATATTTGGGTGCTGCAGCCGCCCTTTTGGTGGAGCGCTGCTGCCATCTAGCGAAATGTAATTGGGTACTGCAGCCGCCCGGTTGGTGGAGCGCTGCTGCCATCTAGCGAAATATATTTGGGTACTGCAGCCGGCCCTGTTGGTGGAGCGCTGCTGCCATCTAGCGAAATATATTTGGGTACTGCAGCCGGCCCTGTTGGTGGAGCGCTGCTGCCGTCTCGCGAAATATATTTGGGTACTGCAGCCGGCGCTTTTGGTGGAGCGCTGCTGCCATCTAGCGAAATGTAATTGGGTACTGCAGCCGCCCGGTTGGTGGAGCGCTGCTGCCATCTAGCGAAATATATTTGGGTACTGCAGCCGGCCCTGTTGGTGGAGCGCTGCTGCCATCTAGCGAAATATACTTGGGTACTGCAGCCGGCGCTGTTGGTGGAGCACTGCTGCCATCTAGCGAAATATACTTGGGTACTGCAGCCGCCCGTTTGGTGGAGCGCTGCTGCCATCTAGCGAAATATATTTGGGTACTGCAGCCGGCCCTGTTGGTGGAGCGCTGCTGCCATCTAGCAAAATGTAATTGGGTACTGCAGCCGCCCTTTTGGTGGAGCGCTGCTGCCATCTAGCGTAATATACTTGGGTACTTCAGCCGGCCGGTTGGTGGAGCGCTGCTGCCATCTAGCGAAATATACTTGGGTACTGCAGCCGGCGCTGTTGGTGGAGCGCTGCTGCCATCTAGCGAAATATACTTGGGTACTGCAGCCGCCCGGTTGGTGGAGCGCTGCTGCCATCTAGCGAAATGTAATTGGGTACTGCAGCCGCCCTTTTGGTGGAGCGCTGCTGCCATCATGCGAAATATATTTGGGTACTGCAGCCGGCGCTGTTGGTGGAGCGCTGCTGCCATCTAGCGAAATATACTTGGGTACTGCAGCCGGCGCTGTTGGTGGAGCGCTGCTGCCATCTAGCGAAATATACTTGGGTACTGCAGCCGCCCGGTTGGTGGAGCGCTGCTGCCATCTAGCGAAACCTAAGAGCCTGAGTCTAACCCTAACCCTAAGAGCCTGAGTCTAACCCTCACCCTAAGAGCCTGAGTCTAACCCTCACCCTAAGAGCCTGAGTCTAACCCTAACCCTAAGAGCCTGAGTCTAACCCTAACCCTAAGAGCCTGAGTCTAACCCTAACCAGAAGAGCCTGAGTCTAACCCTCACCCTAAGAGCCTGAGTCTAACCCTAACCCTAAGAGCCTGAGTCGAACCCTAACCCTAAGAGCCTGAGTCTAACCCTAACCCGAAGAGCCTGAGTCTAACCCTAACTCTAAGAGCCTGAGTCTAACCCTAACCCTAAGAGCCTGAGTCTAACCCTAACCCTAAGAGCCTGAGTCTAACCCTCACCCTAAGAGCCTGAGTCGAACCCTCACCCTAAGAGCCTGAGTCTAACCCTAACCCTAAGAGCCTGAGTCTAACCCTAACCCGAAGAGCCTGAGTCTAACCCTAACCCTAAGAGCCTGAGTCTAACCCTAACCCTAAGAGCCTGAGTCTAACCCTAACCCTAAGAGCCTGAGTCTAACCCTCACCCTAAGAGCCTGAGTCTAACCCTCACCCTAAGAGCCTGAGTCTAACCCTAACCCTAAAAGCCTGAGTCTAACCCTCACCCTAAGAGCCTGAGTCTAACCCTAACCCTAAGAGCCTGAGTCTAACCCTCACCCTAAGAGCCTGAGTCTAACCCTAACCCTAAGAGCCTGAGTCTAACCCTAACCCTAAGAGCCTGAGTCTAACCCTAACCCTAAGAGCCTGAGTCCAACCCTAACCCTAAGAGCCTGAGTCTAACCCTAACCCGAAGAGCCTGAGTCTAACCCTAACCCTAAGAGCCTGAACCTAACCCTAACCCTAAGAGCCTGAGTCTAACCCTAACCCTAAGAGCCTGAGTCTAACCCTCACGCTAAGAGCCTGAGTCTAACCCTAACCCTAAGATCCTGAGTCTAACCCTAACCCGAAGAGCCTGAGTCTAACCCTAACTCGAAGAGCCTGAGTCTAACCCTAACCCTAAGAGCCTGAGTCTAACCCTAACCCTAAGAGCCTGAGTCTAACCCTAACCCTAAGAGCCTGAGTCTAACCCTCACCCTAAGAGCCTGAGTCTAACCCGAACCCTAAGAGCCTGAGTCTAACCCTAAGCCTAAGAGCCTGAGTCTAACCCTAACCCTAAGAGCCTGAGTCTAACCCTCACCCTAAGAGCCTGAGTCTAACCCTAACCCTAAGAGCCTGAGTCTAACCCTAACCCGAAGAGCCTGAGTCTAACCCTAACCCTAAGAGCCTGAGTCTAACCCTCACCCTAAGAGCCTGAGTCTAACCCTCACCCTAAGAGCCTGAGTCTAACCCTAACCCTAAGAGCCTGAGTCTAACCCTAACACTAAGAGCCTGAGTCTAACCCTAACCCTTTTGGTGGAGCGCTGCTGCTATCTAGCGAAATATATTTGGGTACTGCAGCCGCCCTTTTGGTGGAGCGCTGCTGCCATCTAGCGAAATGTAATTGGGTACTGCAGCCGCCCGGTTGGTGGAGCGCTGCTGCCATCTAGCGAAATATATTTGGGTACTGCAGCCGGCCCTGTTGGTGGAGCGCTGCTGCCATCTAGCGAAATATATTTGGGTACTGCAGCCGGCCCTGTTGGTGGAGCGCTGCTGCCGTCTCGCGAAATATATTTGGGTACTGCAGCCGGCGCTTTTGGTGGAGCGCTGCTGCCATCTAGCGAAATGTAATTGGGTACTGCAGCCGCCCGGTTGGTGGAGCGCTGCTGCCATCTAGCGAAATATATTTGGGTACTGCAGCCGGCCCTGTTGGTGGAGCGCTGCTGCCATCTAGCGAAATATACTTGGGTACTGCAGCCGGCGCTGTTGGTGGAGCACTGCTGCCATCTAGCGAAATATACTTGGGTACTGCAGCCGCCCGTTTGGTGGAGCGCTGCTGCCATCTAGCGAAATATATTTGGGTACTGCAGCCGGCCCTGTTGGTGGAGCGCTGCTGCCATCTAGCAAAATGTAATTGGGTACTGCAGCCGCCCTTTTGGTGGAGCGCTGCTGCCATCTAGCGTAATATACTTGGGTACTGCAGCCGCCCTTTTGGTGGAGCGCTGCTGCCATCTAGCGAAATATACTTGGGTACTGCAGCCGGCGCTGTTGGTGGAGCGCTGCTGCCATCTAGCGAAATATACTTGGGTACTGCAGCCGCCCGGTTGGTGGAGCGCTGCTGCCATCTAGCGAAATGTAATTGGGTACTGCAGCCGCCCTTTTGGTGGAGCGCTGCTGCCATCTAGCGAAATATATTTGGGTACTGCAGCCGGCGCTGTTGGTGGAGCGCTGCTGCCATCTAGCGAAATATACTTGGGTACTGCAGCCGGCGCTGTTGGTGGAGCGCTGCTGCCATCTAGCGAAATATACTTGGGTACTGCAGCCGCCCGGTTGGTGGAGCGCTGCTGCCGTCTAGCGAAACCTAAGAGCCTGAGTCTAACCCTAACCCTAAGAGCCTGAGTCTAACCCTCACCCTAAGAGCCTGAGTCTAACCCTCACCCTAAGAGCCTGAGTCTAACCCTAACCCTAAGAGCCTGAGTCTAACCCTAACCCTAAGAGCCTGAGTCTAACCCTAACCAGAAGAGCCTGAGTCTAACCCTCACCCTAAGAGCCTGAGTCTAACCCTAACCCTAAGAGCCTGAGTCGAACCCTAACCCTAAGAGCCTGAGTCTAACCCTAACCCGAAGAGCCTGAGTCTAACCCTAACTCTAAGAGCCTGAGTCTAACCCTAACCCTAAGAGCCTGAGTCTAACCCTAACCCTAAGAGCCTGAGTCTAACCCTCACCCTAAGAGCCTGAGTCGAACCCTCACCCTAAGAGCCTGAGTCTAACCCTAACCCTAAGAGCCTGAGTCTAACCCTAACCCGAAGAGCCTGAGTCTAACCCTAACCCTAAGAGCCTGAGTCTAACCCTAACCCGAAGAGCCTGAGTCTAACCCTCACCCTAAGAGCCTGAGTCTAACCCTAACCCTAAGAGCCTGAGTCTAACCCTCACCCTAAGAGCCTGAGTCTAACCCTCACCCTAAGAGCCTGAGTCTAACCCTAACCCTAAAAGCCTGAGTCTAACCCTCACCCTAAGAGCCTGAGTCTAACCCTAACCCTAAGAGCCTGAGTCTA
This sequence comes from Falco punctatus, assembly GCF_963210335.1. Taxonomy (NCBI): domain Eukaryota; kingdom Metazoa; phylum Chordata; class Aves; order Falconiformes; family Falconidae; genus Falco; species Falco punctatus. Next base: position 57,200 of record NW_027660320.1, read on the forward strand.
ACCCTCACCCTAAGAGCCTGAGTCTAACCCTAACCCTAAGAGCCTGAGTCTAACCCTAACCCGAAGAGCCTGAGTCCAACCCTAACCCTAAGAGCCTGAGTCTAACCCTAACCCTAAGAGCCTGAGTCTAACCCTAACCCTAAGAGCCTGAGTCTAACCCTAACCCTTTTGGTGGAGCGCTGCTGCTATCTAGCGAAATATACTAGGGTACTGCAGCCGGCGCTCTTGGTGGAACGCTGCTGCCATCTAGCGAAATATATTTGGGTACTGCAGACGACCTTTTGGTGGAGCGCTGCTGCCATCTAGCGAAATGTAATTGGGTACTGCAGCCGGCCCGGTTGGTGGAGCGCTGCTGCCATCTAGCGAAATATATTTGGGTAGTGCAGCCGGCCCTGTTGGTGGAGCGCTGCTGCCATCTAGCGAAATATATTTGGGTACTGCAGCCGGCCCGGTTGGTGGAGCGCTGTTGCCGTCTCGCGAAATATATTTGGGTACTGCAGCCGGCCCTTTTGGTGGAGCGCTGCTGCCATCTAGCGAAATGTAATTGGGTACTGCAGCCGGCCGTTTGGTGGAGCGCTGCTGCCATCTAGCGAAATATATTTGGGTACTGCAGCCGCCCTTTTGGTGGAGCGCTGCTGCCATCTAGCGAAATATATTTGGGTACTGCAGCCGCCCTTTTGGTGGAGCGCTGCTGCCATCTAGCGAAATGTAATTGGGTACTGCAGCCGCCCGGTTGGTGGAGCGCTGCTGCCATCTAGCGAAATATATTTGGGTACTGCAGCCGCCCTTTTGGTGGAGCGCTGCTGCCATCTAGCGAAATATATTTGGGTACTGCAGCCGGCCCTGTTGGTGTAGCGCTGCTGCCATCTAGCGAAATGTAATTGGGTACTGTAGCCGCCCGTTTGGTGGAGCGCTGCTGCCATCTAGCGAAATATATTTGGGTACTGCAGCCGGCTCTGTTGGTGGAGCGCTGCTGCCATCTAGCGAAATATACTTGGGTACTGCAGCCGGCCCCGTTGGTGGAGCACTGCTGCCATCTAGCGAAATATACTTGGGTACTGCAGCCGCCCGTTTGGTGGAGCGCTGCTGCCATCTAGCGAAATATATTTGGGTACTGCAGCCGGCCCTGTTGGTGGAGCGCTGCTGCCATCTAGCGAAATGTAATTGGGTACTGCAGCCGCCCTTTTGGTGGAGCGCTGCTGCCATCTAGCGAAATATACTTGGGTACTGCAGACGCCCGGTTGGTGGAGCGCTGCTGCCATCTAGCGAAATATACTTGGGTACTGCAGCCGGCGCTGTTGGTGGAGCGCTGCTGCCATCTAGCGAAATATATTTGGGTACTGCAGCCGCCCTTTTGGTGGAGCGCTGCTGCCATCTAGCGAAATGTAATTGGGTACTGCAGCCGCCCTTTTGGTGGAGCGCTGCTGCCGTCTAGCGAAATATACTTGGGTACTGCAGCCGCCCCGTTGGTGGAGCGCTGCTGCCATCTAGCGAAATGTAATTGGGTACTGCAGCCGCCCTTTTGGTGGAGGCTGCTGCCATCTAGCGAAACCATGTAATTGGGTACTGCAGCCGCCCTTTTGGTGGAGCGCTGCTGCCATCTAGCGAAATATTCTTGGGTACTGCAGCCGCCCGGTTGGTGGAGCGCTGCTGCCATCTAGCGAAATATACTTGGGTACTGCAGCCGGCGCTGTTGGTGGAGCGCTGCTGCCATCTAGCGAAATATATTTGGGTACTGCAGCCGGCTCTGTTGGTGGAGCGCTGCTGCCATCTAGCGAAATGTAATTGGGTACTGCAGCCGCCCTTTTGGTGGAGCGCTGCTGCCATCTAGCGAAATATAATTGGGTACTGCAGCCGGCTCTGTTGGTGGAGCGCTGCTGGCATCTAGCGAAATATATTTGGGTACTGCAGCCGCCCTTTTGGTGGAGCGCTGCTGCCATCTATCGAAATGTAATTGGGTACTGCAGCCGCCCTTTTGGTGGAGCGCTGCTGCCGTCTAGCGAAATATACTTGGGTACTGCAGCCGCCCCGTTGGTGGAGCGCTGCTGCCATCTAGCGAAATGTAATTGGGTACTGCAGCCGCCCTTTTGGTGGAGGCTGCTGCCATCTAGCGAAATATACTTGGGTACTGCAGCCGGCCCCGTTGGTGGAGCGCTGCTGCCATCTAGCGAAATATACTTGGGTACTGCAGCCGGCGCTGCTGGTGGAGCGCTGCTGCCATCTAGCGAAATATACTTGGGTACTGCAGCCGCCCGGTTGGTGGAGCGCTGCTGCCATCTAGCGAAACCTAAGAGCCTGAGTCTAACCCTCACCCTAAGAGCCTGAGTCTAACCCTAACCCTAAGAGCCTGAGTCTAACCCTAACCCTAAGAGCCTGAGTCTAACCCTCACCCTAAGAGCCTGAGTCTAACCCTAACCCGAAGAGCCTGAGTCTAACCCTCACCCTAAGAGCCTGAGTCTAACCCTAACCCTAAGAGCCTGAGTCTAACCCTAACCCGAAGAGCCTGAGTCTAACCCTAACCCGAAGAGCCTGAGTCTAACCCTAACCCTAAGAGCCTGAGTCTAACCCTAACCCTAAAAGCCTGAGTCTAACCCTAACCCTAAGAGCCTGAGTCTAACCCTAACCGTAAGAGCCTGAGTCTAACCCTCACCCTAAGAGCCTGAGTCTAACCCTAACCCTAAGAGCCTGAGTCTAACCCTCACCCTAAGAGCCTGAGTCTAACCCTAACCCTAAGAGCCTGAGTCTAACCCTAACCCTAAGAGCCTGAGTCTAACCCTAACCCTAAGAGCCTGAGTCTAACCCTCACCCTAAGAGACTGAGTCTAACCCTCACCCTAAGAGCCTGAGTCTAACCCTAACCCTAAGAGCCTGAGTCTAACCCTCACCCTAAGAGCCTGAGTCTAACCCTAACCCTAAGAGCCTGAGTCTAACCCTAACCCTAAGGGCCTGAGTCTAACCCTAACCCTAAGAGCCTGAGTCTAACCCTAACCCTAAGAGCCTGAGTCTAACCCTAACCCTAAGAGCCTGAGTCTAACCCTCACCCTAAGAGCCTGAGTCTAACCCTAACCCTAAGAGCCTGAGTCTAACCCTCACCCTAAGAGCCTGAGTCTAACCCTAACCCGAAGAGCCTGAGTCTAACCCTCACCCTAAGAGCCTGAGTCTAACCCTAACCCTAAGAGCCTGAGTCTAACCCTCACCCTAAGAGCCTGAGTCTAACCCTAACCCGAAGAGCCTGAGTCTAACCCTAACCCGAAGAGCCTGAGTCTAACCCTAACCCGAAGAGCCTGAGTCTAACCCTAACCCTAAGAGCCTGAGTCTAACCCTAACCCTAAGAGCCTGAGTCTAACCCTAACCCTAAGAGCCTGAGTCTAACCCTCACCCTAAGAGCCTGAGTCTAACCCTAACCCGAAGAGCCTGAGTCTAACCCTAACCCTAAGAGCCTGAGTCTAACCCTAACCCTAAGAGCCTGAGTCTAACCCTAACCCTAAGAGCCTGAGTCGAACCCTAACCCTAAGAGCCTGAGTCTAACCCTCACCCTAAGAGCCTGAGTCTAACCCTCACCCTAAGAGCCTGAGTCTAACCCTAACCCGAAGAGCCTGAGTCTAACCCTCACCCTAAGAGCCTGAGTCTAACCCTAACCCTTAGAGCCTGAGTCTAACCCTAACCCTAAGAGCCTGAGTCTAACCCTCACCCTAAGAGCCTGAGTCTAACCCTCACGCTAAGAGCCTGAGTCTAACCCTCACCCTAAGAGCCTGAGTCTAACCCTCACCCTAAGAGCCTGAGTCTAACCCTAACCCGAAGAGCCTGAGTCTAACCCTCACCCTAAGAGCCTGAGTCTAACCCTAACCCGAAGAGCCTGAGTCTAACCCTAACCCGAAGAGCCTGAGTCTAACCCTAACCCTAAGAGCCTGAGTCTAACCCTAACCCGAAGAGCCTGAGTCTAACCCTAACCCGAAGAGCCTGAGTCTAACCCTCACCCTAAGAGCCTGAGTCTAACCCTAACCCTAAGAGCCTGAGTCTAACCCTAACCCTAAGAGCCTGAGTCTAACCCTAACCCGAAGAGCCTGAGTCTAACCCTAACCCTAAGAGCCTGAGTCTAACCCTAACCCTAAGAGCCTGAGTCTAACCCTCACCCTAAGAGCCTGAGTCGAACCCTAACCCGAAGAGCCTGAGTCTAACCCTCACCCTAAGAGCCTGAGTCTAACCCTAACCCTAAGAGCCTGAGTCTAACCCTAACCCTAAGAGCCTGAGTCTAACCCTCACCCTAAGAGCCTGAGTCTAACCCTAACCCTAAGAGCCTGAGTCTAACCCTAACCCTAAGAGCCTGAGTCTAACCCTCACCCTAAGAGCCTGAGTCTAACCCTAACCCGAAGAGCCTGAGTCTAACCCTAACCCTAAGAGCCTGAGTCTAACCCTAACCCTAAGAGCCTGAGTCTAACCCTAACCCGAAGAGCCTGAGTCTAACCCTAACCCTAAGAGCCTGAGTCTAACCCTCACCCTAAGAGCCTGAGTCTAACCCTAACCCTAAGAGCCTGAGTCTAACCCTCACCCTAAGAGCCTGAGTCTAACCCTAACCCGAAGAGCCTGAGTCTAACCCTAACCCTAAGAGCCTGAGTCTAACCCTAACCCTAAGAGCCTGAGTCTAACCCTAACCCTAAGAGCCTGAGTCTAACCCTAACCCTAAGAGCCTGAGTCTAACCCTAACCCTAAGAGCCTGAGTCTAACCCTCACCCTAAGAGCCTGAGTCTAACCCTAACCCGAAGAGCCTGAGTCTAACCCTAACCCTAAGAGCCTGAGTCTAACCCTCACCCTAAGAGCCTGAGTCTAACCCTAACCCGAAGAGCCTGAGTCTAACCCTCACCCTAAGAGCCTGAGTCTAACCCTAACCCTAAGAGCCTGAGTCTAACCCTAACCCTAAGAGCCTGAGTCTAACCCTAACCCTAAGAGCCTGAGTCTAACCCTCACCCTAAGAGCCTGAGTCTAACCCTAACCCTAAGAGCCTGAGTCTAACCCTAACCCGAAGAGCCTGAGTCTAACCCTAACCCTAAGAGCCTGAGTCTAACCCTAACCCTAAGAGCCTGAGTCTAACCCTCACCCTAAGAGCCTGAGTCTAACCCTAACCCTAAGAGCCTGAGTCTAACCCTAACCCGAAGAGCCTGAGTCTAACCCTCACCCTAAGAGCCTGAGTCTAACCCTAACCCTAAGAGCCTGAGTCTAACCCTAACCCTAAGAGCCTGAGTCTAACCCTAACCCTAAGAGCCTGAGTCTAACCCTCACCCTAAGAGCCTGAGTCTAACCCTAACCCTAAGAGCCTGAGTCTAACCCTAACCCGAAGAGCCTGAGTCTAACCCTAACCCGAAGAGCCTGAGTCTAACCCTAACCCTAAGAGCCTGAGTCTAACCCTCACGCTAAGAGACTGAGTCTAACCCTCACCCTAAGAGCCTGAGTCTAACCCTCACCCTAAGAGCCTGAGTCTAACCCTAACCCTAAGAGCCTGAGTCTAACCCTAACCCTAAGAGCCTGAGTCTAACCCTAACCCTAAGAGCCTGAGTCTAACCCTAACCCTAAGAGCCTGAGTCTAACCCTCACCCTAAGAGCCTGAGTCGAACCCTAACCCGAAGAGCCTGAGTCTAACCCTCACCCTAAGAGCCTGAGTCTAACCCTAACCCTAAGAGCCTGAGTCTAACCCTCACCCTAAGAGCCTGAGTCTAACCCTAACCCTAAGAGCCTGAGTCTAACCCTCACCCTAAGAGCCTGAGTCTAACCCTCACCCTAAGAGCCTGAGTCTAACCCTAACCCGAAGAGCCTGAGTCTAACCCTAACCCGAAGAGCCTGAGTCTAACCCTAACCCTAAGAGCCTGAGTCTAACCCTAACCCTAAGAGCCTGAGTCTAACCCTAACCCGAAGAGCCTGAGTCTAACCCTAACCCTAAGAGCCTGAGTCTAACCCTAACCCTAAGAGCCTGAGTCTAACCCTCACCCTAAGAGCCTGAGTCGAACCCTAACCCGAAGAGCCTGAGTCTAACCCTAACCCTAAGAGCCTGAGTCTAACCCTAACAGTAAGAGCCTGAGTCTAACCCTCACCCTAAGAGCCTGAGTCTAACCCTAACCCTAAGAGCCTGAGTCTAACCCTCACCCTAAGAGCCTGAGTCTAACCCTAACCCTAAGAGCCTGAGTCTAACCCTAACCCTAAGAGCCTGAGTCTAACCCTAACCCTAAGAGCCTGAGTCTAACCCTCACCCTAAGAGACTGAGTCTAACCCTCACCCTAAGAGCCTGAGTCTAACCCTAACCCGAAGAGCCTGAGTCTAACCCTCACCCTAAGAGCCTGAGTCTAACCCTAACCCTAAGAGCCTGAGTCTAACCCTAACCCTAAGGGCCTGAGTCTAACCCTCACCCTAAGAGCCTGAGTCTAACCCTAACCCTAAGAGCCTGAGTCTAACCCTAACCCTAAGAGCCTGAGTCTAACCCTCACCCTAAGAGCCTGAGTCTAACCCTAACCCGAAGAGCCTGAGTCTAACCCTCACCCTAAGAGCCTGAGTCTAACCCTCACCCTAAGAGCCTGAGTCTAACCCTAACCCTAAGAGCCTGAGTCTAACCCTCACCCTAAGAGCCTGAGTCTAACCCTCACCCGAAGAGCCTGAGTCTAACCCTAACCCGAAGAGCCTGAGTCTAACCCTAACCCGAAGAGCCTGAGTCTAACCCTAACCCGAAGAGCCTGAGTCTAACCCTAACCCTAAGAGCCTGAGTCGAACCCTAACCCGAAGAGCCTGAGTCTAACCCTAACCCGAAGAGCCTGAGTCGAACCCTCACCCTAAGAGCCTGAGTCTAACCCTAACCCTAAGAGCCTGAGTCTAACCCTAACCCTAAGAGCCTGAGTCGAACCCTAACCCGAAGAGCCTGAGTCTAACCCTCACCCTAAGAGCCTGAGTCTAACCCTAACCCTAAGAGCCTGAGTCTAACCCTAACCCTAAGAGCCTGAGTCTAACCCTAACCCTAAGAGCCTGAGTCTAACCCTCACCCTAAGAGCCTGAGTCTAACCCTAACCCTAAGAGCCTGAGTCTAACCCTAACCCTAAGAGCCTGAGTCTAACCCTCACCCTAAGAGCCTGAGTCTAACCCTAACCCGAAGAGCCTGAGTCTAACCCTAACCCTAAGAGCCTGAGTCTAACCCTAACCCTAAGAGCCTGAGTCTAACCCTAACCCGAAGAGCCTGAGTCTAACCCTAACCCTAAGAGCCTGAGTCTAACCCTAACCCTAAGAGCCTGAGTCTAACCCTAACCCTAAGAGCCTGAGTCTAACCCTCACCCTAAGAGCCTGAGTCTAACCCTAACCCTAAGAGCCTGAGTCTAACCCTAACCCTAAGAGCCTGAGTCTAACCCTAACCCTAAGAGCCTGAGTCTAACCCTAACCCTAAGAGCCTGAGTCTAACCCTCACCCTAAGAGCCTGAGTCTAACCCTAACCCGAAGAGCCTGAGTCTAACCCTAACCCTAAGAGCCTGAGTCTAACCCTAACCCTAAGAGCCTGAGTCTAACCCTAACCCGAAGAGCCTGAGTCTAACCCTAACCCTAAGAGCCTGAGTCTAACCCTAACCCTAAGAGCCTGAGTCTAACCCTAACCCTAAGAGCCTGAGTCTAACCCTCACCCTAAGAGCCTGAGTCTAACCCTAACCCGAAGAGCCTGAGTCTAACCCTAACCCTAAGAGCCTGAGTCTAACCCTAACCCTAAGAGCCTGAGTCTAACCCTAACCCTAAGAGCCTGAGTCTAACCCTAACCCTAAGAGCCTGAGTCTAACCCTAACCCGAAGAGCCTGAGTCTAACCCTAACCCTAAGAGCCTGAGTCGAACCCTAACCCTAAGAGCCTGAGTCTAACCCTCACCCTAAGAGCCTGAGTCTAACCCTAACCCTAAGAGCCTGAGTCTAACCCTCACCCGAAGAGCCTGAGTCTAACCCTCACCCTAAGAGCCTGAGTCTAACCCTAACCCTAAGAGCCTGAGTCTAACCCTAACCCTAAGAGCCTGAGTCTAACCCTAACCCTAAGAGCCTGAGTCTAACCCTCACCCTAAGAGCCTGAGTCTAACCCTAACCCTAAGAGCCTGAGTCTAACCCTAACCCGAAGAGCCTGAGTCTAACCCTCACCCTAAGAGCCTGAGTCTAACCCTAACCCTAAGAGCCTGAGTCTAACCCTCACGCTAAGAGGCTGAGTCTAACCCTCACCCTAAGAGCCTGAGTCTAACCCTCACCCTAAGAGCCTGAGTCTAACCCTAACCCGAAGAGCCTGAGTCTAACCCTAACCCTAAGAGCCTGAGTCTAACCCTAACCCTAAGAGCCTGAGTCTAACCCTCACCCTAAGAGCCTGAGTCGAACCCTAACCCGAAGAGCCTGAGTCTAACCCTCACCCTAAGAGCCTGAGTCTAACCCTAACCCTAAGAGCCTGAGTCTAACCCTAACCCGAAGAGCCTGAGTCTAACCCTAACCCTAAGAGCCTGAGTCTAACCCTCACCCTAAGAGCCTGAGTCTAACCCTAACCCTAAGAGCCTGAGTCTAACCCTAACCCTAAGAGCCTGAGTCTAACCCTAACCCTAAGAGCCTGAGTCTAACCCTCACCCTAAGAGCCTGAGTCTAACCCTAACCCGAAGAGCCTGAGTCTAACCCTAACCCTAAGAGCCTGAGTCTAACCCTAACCCTAAGAGCCTGAGTCTAACCCTAACCCTAAGAGCCTGAGTCTAACCCTAACCCTAAGAGCCTGAGTCTAACCCTAACCCTAAGAGCCTGAGTCTAACCCTAACCCGAAGAGCCTGAGTCTAACCCTAACCCTAAGAGCCTGAGTCTAACCCTAACCCTAAGAGCCTGAGTCTAACCCTAACCCTAAGAGCCTGAGTCTAACCCTAACCCTAAGAGCCTGAGTCTAACCCTAACCCTAAGAGCCTGAGTCTAACCCTAACCCTAAGAGCCTGAGTCTAACCCTAACCCTAAGAGCCTGAGTCTAACCCTCACCCTAAGAGCCTGAGTCTAACCCTAACCCGAAGAGCCTGAGTCTAACCCTAACCCTAAGAGCCTGAGTCTAACCCTAACCCTAAGAGCCTGAGTCTAACCCTAACCCTAAGAGCCTGAGTCTAACCCTAACCCTAAGAGCCTGAGTCTAACCCTAACCCTAAGAGCCTGAGTCTAACCCTAACCCTAAGAGCCTGAGTCTAACCCTCACCCTAAGAGCCTGAGTCTAACCCTAACCCTAAGAGCCTGAGTCTAACCCTAACCCTAAGAGCCTGAGTCTAACCCTCACCCTAAGAGCCTGAGTCTAACCCTAACCCTAAGAGCCTGAGTCTAACCCTAACCCTAAGAGCCTGAGTCTAACCCTAACTCTAAGAGCCTGAGTCTAACCCTAACCCGAAGAGCCTGAGTCTAACCCTAACCCTAAGAGCCTGAGTCTAACCCTAACCCTAAGAGCCTGAGTCTAACCCTAACCCGAAGAGCCTGAGTCTAACCCTAACCCTAAGAGCCTGAGTCTAACCCTAACCCTAAGAGCCTGAGTCTAACCCTCACCCTAAGAGCCTGAGTCTAACCCTAACCCTAAGAGCCTGAGTCTAACCCTAACCCTAAGAGCCTGAGTCTAACCCTAACCCTAAGAGCCTGAGTCTAACCCTAACCCTAAGAGCCTGAGTCTAACCCTAACCCTAAGAGCCTGAGTCTAACCCTAACCCTAAGAGCCTGAGTCTAACCCTCACCCTAAGAGCCTGAGTCTAACCCTAACCCGAAGAGCCTGAGTCTAACCCTAACCCTAAGAGCCTGAGTCTAACCCTAACCCGAAGAGCCTGAGTCTAACCCTAACCCTAAGAGCCTGAGTCTAACCCTAACCCTAAGAGCCTGAGTCTAACCCTAACCCTAAGAGCCTGAGTCTAACCCTCACCCTAAGAGCCTGAGTCTAACCCTAACCCTAAGAGCCTGAGTCTAACCCTAACCCTAAGAGCCTGAGTCTAACCCTAACCCTAAGAGCCTGAGTCTAACCCTAACCCGAAGAGCCTGAGTCTAACCCTAACCCTAAGAGCCTGAGTCTAACCCTAACCCGAAGAGCCTGAGTCTAACCCTAACCCTAAGAGCCTGAGTCTAACCCTAACCCTAAGAGCCTGAGTCTAACCCTAACCCTAAGAGCCTGAGTCTAACCCTAACCCTAAGAGCCTGAGTCTAACCCTAACCCTAAGAGCCTGAGTCTAACCCTAACCGTAAGAGCCTGAGTCTAACCCTCACCCTAAGAGCCTGAGTCTAACCCTAACCCTAAGAGCCTGAGTCTAACCCTCACCCTAAGAGCCTGAGTCTAACCCTAACCCTAAGAGCCTGAGTCTAACCCTAACCCTAAGAGCCTGAGTCTAACCCTAACCCTAAGAGCCTGAGTCTAACCCTAACCCTAAGAGCCTGAGTCTAACCCTCACCCTAAGAGACTGAGTCTAACCCTCACCCTAAGAGCCTGAGTCTAACCCTAACCCTAAGAGCCTGAGTCTAACCCTCACCCTAAGAGCCTGAGTCTAACCCTAACCCTAAGAGCCTGAGTCTAACCCTAACCCTAAGGGCCTGAGTCTAACCCTAACCCTAAGAGCCTGAGTCTAACCCTCACCCTAAGAGCCTGAGTCTAACCCTAACCCTAAGAGCCTGAGTCTAACCCTCACCCTAAGAGCCTGAGTCTAACCCTAACCCGAAGAGCCTGAGTCTAACCCTCACCCTAAGAGCCTGAGTCTAACCCTAACCCTAAGAGCCTGAGTCTAACCCTAACCCTAAGAGCCTGAGTCTAACCCTAACCCTAAGAGCCTGAGTCTAACCCTCACCCTAAGAGCCTGAGTCTAACCCTAACCCTAAGAGCCTGAGTCGAACCCTAACCCGAAGAGCCTGAGTCTAACCCTAACCCGAAGAGCCTGAGTCTAACCCTAACCCGAAGAGCCTGAGTCTAACCCTAACCCTAAGAGCCTGAGTCTAACCCTAACCCTAAGAGCCTGAGTCTAACCCTAACCCTAAGAGCCTGAGTCTAACCCTAACCCGAAGAGCCTGAGTCTAACCCTAACCCTAAGAGCCTGAGTCTAACCCTAACCCTAAGAGCCTGAGTCTAACCCTCACCCTAAGAGCCTGAGTCGAACCCTAACCCGAAGAGCCTGAGTCTAACCCTAACCCTAAGAGCCTGAGTCTAACCCTAACAGTAAGAGCCTGAGTCTAACCCTCACCCTAAGAGCCTGAGTCTAACCCTAACCCTAAGAGCCTGAGTCTAACCCTCACCCTAAGAGCCTGAGTCTAACCCTAACCCTAAGAGCCTGAGTCTAACCCTAACCCTAAGAGCCTGAGTCTAACCCTAACCCTAAGAGCCTGAGTCTAACCCTCACCCTAAGAGACTGAGTCTAACCCTCACCCTAAGAGCCTGAGTCTAACCCTAACCCGAAGAGCCTGAGTCTAACCCTCACCCTAAGAGCCTGAGTCTAACCCTAACCCTAAGAGCCTGAGTCTAACCCTAACCCTAAGGGCCTGAGTCTAACCCTCACCCTAAGAGCCTGAGTCTAACCCTAACCCTAAGAGCCTGAGTCTAACCCTAACCCTAAGAGCCTGAGTCTAACCCTCACCCTAAGAGCCTGAGTCTAACCCTAACCCGAAGAGCCTGAGTCTAACCCTCACCCTAAGAGCCTGAGTCTAACCCTCACCCTAAGAGCCTGAGTCTAACCCTAACCCTAAGAGCCTGAGTCTAACCCTCACCCTAAGAGCCTGAGTCTAACCCTCACCCGAAGAGCCTGAGTCTAACCCTAACCCGAAGAGCCTGAGTCTAACCCTAACCCGAAGAGCCTGAGTCTAACCCTAACCCGAAGAGCCTGAGTCTAACCCTAACCCTAAGAGCCTGAGTCGAACCCTAACCCGAAGAGCCTGAGTCTAACCCTAACCCGAAGAGCCTGAGTCGAACCCTCACCCTAAGAGCCTGAGTCTAACCCTAACCCTAAGAGCCTGAGTCTAACCCTAACCCTAAGAGCCTGAGTCGAACCCTAACCCGAAGAGCCTGAGTCTAACCCTCACCCTAAGAGCCTGAGTCTAACCCTAACCCTAAGAGCCTGAGTCTAACCCTAACCCTAAGAGCCTGAGTCTAACCCTAACCCTAAGAGCCTGAGTCTAACCCTCACCCTAAGAGCCTGAGTCTAACCCTAACCCTAAGAGCCTGAGTCTAACCCTAACCCTAAGAGCCTGAGTCTAACCCTCACCCTAAGAGCCTGAGTCTAACCCTAACCCGAAGAGCCTGAGTCTAACCCTAACCCTAAGAGCCTGAGTCTAACCCTAACCCTAAGAGCCTGAGTCTAACCCTAACCCGAAGAGCCTGAGTCTAACCCTAACCCTAAGAGCCTGAGTCTAACCCTAACCCTAAGAGCCTGAGTCTAACCCTAACCCTAAGAGCCTGAGTCTAACCCTCACCCTAAGAGCCTGAGTCTAACCCTAACCCTAAGAGCCTGAGTCTAACCCTAACCCTAAGAGCCTGAGTCTAACCCTAACCCTAAGAGCCTGAGTCTAACCCTAACCCTAAGAGCCTGAGTCTAACCCTCACCCTAAGAGCCTGAGTCTAACCCTAACCCGAAGAGCCTGAGTCTAACCCTAACCCTAAGAGCCTGAGTCTAACCCTAACCCTAAGAGCCTGAGTCTAACCCTAACCCGAAGAGCCTGAGTCTAACCCTAACCCTAAGAGCCTGAGTCTAACCCTAACCCTAAGAGCCTGAGTCTAACCCTAACCCTAAGAGCCTGAGTCTAACCCTCACCCTAAGAGCCTGAGTCTAACCCTAACCCGAAGAGCCTGAGTCTAACCCTAACCCTAAGAGCCTGAGTCTAACCCTAACCCTAAGAGCCTGAGTCTAACCCTAACCCTAAGAGCCTGAGTCTAACCCTAACCCTAAGAGCCTGAGTCTAACCCTAACCCGAAGAGCCTGAGTCTAACCCTAACCCTAAGAGCCTGAGTCGAACCCTAACCCTAAGAGCCTGAGTCTAACCCTCACCCTAAGAGCCTGAGTCTAACCCTAACCCTAAGAGCCTGAGTCTAACCCTCACCCGAAGAGCCTGAGTCTAACCCTCACCCTAAGAGCCTGAGTCTAACCCTAACCCTAAGAGCCTGAGTCTAACCCTAACCCTAAGAGCCTGAGTCTAACCCTAACCCTAAGAGCCTGAGTCTAACCCTCACCCTAAGAGCCTGAGTCTAACCCTAACCCTAAGAGCCTGAGTCTAACCCTAACCCGAAGAGCCTGAGTCTAACCCTCACCCTAAGAGCCTGAGTCTAACCCTAACCCTAAGAGCCTGAGTCTAACCCTCACGCTAAGAGGCTGAGTCTAACCCTCACCCTAAGAGCCTGAGTCTAACCCTCACCCTAAGAGCCTGAGTCTAACCCTAACCCGAAGAGCCTGAGTCTAACCCTAACCCTAAGAGCCTGAGTCTAACCCTAACCCTAAGAGCCTGAGTCTAACCCTCACCCTAAGAGCCTGAGTCGAACCCTAACCCGAAGAGCCTGAGTCTAACCCTCACCCTAAGAGCCTGAGTCTAACCCTAACCCTAAGAGCCTGAGTCTAACCCTAACCCGAAGAGCCTGAGTCTAACCCTAACCCTAAGAGCCTGAGTCTAACCCTCACCCTAAGAGCCTGAGTCTAACCCTAACCCTAAGAGCCTGAGTCTAACCCTAACCCTAAGAGCCTGAGTCTAACCCTAACCCTAAGAGCCTGAGTCTAACCCTCACCCTAAGAGCCTGAGTCTAACCCTAACCCGAAGAGCCTGAGTCTAACCCTAACCCTAAGAGCCTGAGTCTAACCCTAACCCTAAGAGCCTGAGTCTAACCCTAACCCTAAGAGCCTGAGTCTAACCCTAACCCTAAGAGCCTGAGTCTAACCCTAACCCTAAGAGCCTGAGTCTAACCCTAACCCGAAGAGCCTGAGTCTAACCCTAACCCTAAGAGCCTGAGTCTAACCCTAACCCTAAGAGCCTGAGTCTAACCCTAACCCTAAGAGCCTGAGTCTAACCCTAACCCTAAGAGCCTGAGTCTAACCCTAACCCTAAGAGCCTGAGTCTAACCCTAACCCTAAGAGCCTGAGTCTAACCCTAACCCTAAGAGCCTGAGTCTAACCCTCACCCTAAGAGCCTGAGTCTAACCCTAACCCGAAGAGCCTGAGTCTAACCCTAACCCTAAGAGCCTGAGTCTAACCCTAACCCTAAGAGCCTGAGTCTAACCCTAACCCGAAGAGCCTGAGTCTAACCCTAACCCTAAGAGCCTGAGTCTAACCCTAACCCTAAGAGCCTGAGTCTAACCCTAACCCTAAGAGCCTGAGTCTAACCCTCACCCTAAGAGCCTGAGTCTAACCCTAACCCTAAGAGCCTGAGTCTAACCCTAACCCTAAGAGCCTGAGTCTAACCCTCACCCTAAGAGCCTGAGTCTAACCCTAACCCTAAGAGCCTGAGTCTAACCCTAACCCTAAGAGCCTGAGTCTAACCCTAACTCTAAGAGCCTGAGTCTAACCCTAACCCGAAGAGCCTGAGTCTAACCCTAACCCTAAGAGCCTGAGTCTAACCCTAACCCTAAGAGCCTGAGTCTAACCCTAACCCGAAGAGCCTGAGTCTAACCCTAACCCTAAGAGCCTGAGTCTAACCCTAACCCTAAGAGCCTGAGTCTAACCCTCACCCTAAGAGCCTGAGTCTAACCCTAACCCTAAGAGCCTGAGTCTAACCCTAACCCTAAGAGCCTGAGTCTAACCCTAACCCTAAGAGCCTGAGTCTAACCCTAACCCTAAGAGCCTGAGTCTAACCCTAACCCTAAGAGCCTGAGTCTAACCCTAACCCTAAGAGCCTGAGTCTAACCCTCACCCTAAGAGCCTGAGTCTAACCCTAACCCGAAGAGCCTGAGTCTAACCCTAACCCTAAGAGCCTGAGTCTAACCCTAACCCGAAGAGCCTGAGTCTAACCCTAACCCTAAGAGCCTGAGTCTAACCCTAACCCTAAGAGCCTGAGTCTAACCCTAACCCTAAGAGCCTGAGTCTAACCCTCACCCTAAGAGCCTGAGTCTAACCCTAACCCTAAGAGCCTGAGTCTAACCCTAACCCTAAGAGCCTGAGTCTAACCCTAACCCTAAGAGCCTGAGTCTAACCCTAACCCGAAGAGCCTGAGTCTAACCCTCACCCTAAGAGCCTGAGTCTAACCCTAACCCTAAGAGCCTGAGTCTAACCCTAACCCTAAGAGCCTGAGTCTAACCCTAACCCGAAGAGCCTGAGTCTAACCCTAACCCTAAGAGCCTGAGTCTAACCCTAACCCTAAGAGCCTGAGTCTAACCCTAACCCTAAGAGCCTGAGTCGAACCCTAACCCTAAGAGCCTGAGTCTAACCCTCACCCTAAGAGCCTGAGTCTAACCCTAACCCTAAGAGCCTGAGTCTAACCCTCACCCGAAGAGCCTGAGTCTAACCCTCACCCTAAGAGCCTGAGTCTAACCCTAACCCTAAGAGCCTGAGTCTAACCCTCACCCTAAGAGCCTGAGTCTAACCCTCACCCTAAGAGCCTGAGTCTAACCCTAACCCTAAGAGCCTGAGTCTAACCCTAACCCTAAGAGCCTGAGTCTAACCCTAACCCGAAGAGCCTGAGTCTAACCCTAACCCTAAGAGCCTGAGTCTAACCCTCACGCTAAGAGACTGAGTCTAACCCTCACCCTAAGAGCCTGAGTCTAACCCTCACCCTAAGAGCCTGAGTCTAACCCTAACCCGAAGAGCCTGAGTCTAACCCTAACCCTAAGAGCCTGAGTCTAACCCTAACCCGAAGAGCCTGAGTCTAACCCTAACCCTAAGAGCCTGAGTCTAACCCTAACCCTAAGAGCCTGAGTCTAACCCTAACCCTAAGAGCCTGAGTCTAACCCTAACCCTAAGAGCCTGAGTCTAACCCTAACCCTAAGAGCCTGAGTCTAACCCTAACCGTAAGAGCCTGAGTCTAACCCTCACCCTAAGAGCCTGAGTCTAACCCTAACCCTAAGAGCCTGAGTCTAACCCTCACCCTAAGAGCCTGAGTCTAACCCTAACCCTAAGAGCCTGAGTCTAACCCTAACCCTAAGAGCCTGAGTCTAACCCTAACCCTAAGAGCCTGAGTCTAACCCTAACCCTAAGAGCCTGAGTCTAACCCTCACCCTAAGAGACTGAGTCTAACCCTCACCCTAAGAGCCTGAGTCTAACCCTAACCCTAAGAGCCTGAGTCTAACCCTCACCCTAAGAGCCTGAGTCTAACCCTAACCCTAAGAGCCTGAGTCTAACCCTAACCCTAAGGGCCTGAGTCTAACCCTAACCCTAAGAGCCTGAGTCTAACCCTCACCCTAAGAGCCTGAGTCTAACCCTAACCCTAAGAGCCTGAGTCTAACCCTCACCCTAAGAGCCTGAGTCTAACCCTAACCCGAAGAGCCTGAGTCTAACCCTCACCCTAAGAGCCTGAGTCTAACCCTAACCCTAAGAGCCTGAGTCTAACCCTAACCCTAAGAGCCTGAGTCTAACCCTAACCCTAAGAGCCTGAGTCTAACCCTCACCCTAAGAGCCTGAGTCTAACCCTAACCCTAAGAGCCTGAGTCGAACCCTAACCCGAAGAGCCTGAGTCTAACCCTAACCCGAAGAGCCTGAGTCTAACCCTAACCCGAAGAGCCTGAGTCTAACCCTAACCCTAAGAGCCTGAGTCTAACCCTAACCCTAAGAGCCTGAGTCTAACCCTAACCCTAAGAGCCTGAGTCTAACCCTCACCCTAAGAGCCTGAGTCTAACCCTAACCCTAAGAGCCTGAGTCTAACCCTAACCCTAAGAGCCTGAGTCTAACCCTAACCCTAAGAGCCTGAGTCTAACCCTCACCCTAAGAGCCTGAGTCTAACCCTAACCCTAAGAGCCTGAGTCTAACCCTAACCCTAAGAGCCTGAGTCTAACCCTAACCCTAAGAGCCTGAGTCTAACCCTAACCCGAAGAGCCTGAGTCTAACCCTAACCCGAAGAGCCTGAGTCTAACCCTAACCCTAAGAGCCTGAGTCTAACCCTAACCCTAAGAGCCTGAGTCTAACCCTCACCCTAAGAGCCTGAGTCTAACCCTAACCCGAAGAGCCTGAGTCTAACCCTAACCCGAAGAGCCTGAGTCTAACCCTAACCCGAAGAGCCTGAGTCTAACCCTAACCCGAAGAGCCTGAGTCTAACCCTAACCCGAAGAGCCTGAGTCTAACCCTCACCCTAAGAGCCTGAGTCTAACCCTCACCCTAAGAGCCTGAGTCTAACCCTAACCCGAAGAGCCTGAGTCTAACCCTAACCCTAAGAGCCTGAGTCTAACCCTAAACCGAAGAGCCTGAGTCTAACCCTAACCCTAAGAGCCTGAGTCTAACCCTAACCCGAAGAGCCTGAGTCTAACCCTAACCCGAAGAGCCTGAGTCTAACCCTCACCCTAAGAGCCTGAGTCTAACCCTCACCCTAAGAGCCTGAGTCTAACCCTAACCCTAAGAGCCTGAGTCTAACCCTAACCCTAAGAGCCTGCGTCTAACCCTAACCCTAAGAGCCTGAGTCTAACCCTAACCCTAAGAGCCTGAGTCTAACCCTAACCCTAAGAGCCTGAGTCTAACCCTAACCCTAAGAGCCTGAGTCTAACCCTAACCCTAAGAGCCTGAGTCTAACCCTAACCCTAAGAGCCTGAGTCTAACCCTCACCCTAAGAGCCTGAGTCTAACCCTCACCCTAAGAGCCTGAGTCTAACCCTAACCCTAAGAGCCTGAGTCTGACCCTAACCCTAAGAGCCTGAGTCTAACCCTAACCCGAAGAGCCTGAGTCTAACCCTCACCCTAAGAGCCTGAGTCTAACCCTAACCCTAAGAGCCTGAGTCTAACCCTAACCCGAAGAGCCTGAGTCTAACCCTAACCCGAAGAGCCTGAGTCTAACCCTAACCCTAAGAGCCTGAGTCTAACCCTAACCCTAAGAGCCTGAGTCTAACCCTAACCCGAAGAGCCTGAGTCTAACCCTAACCCTAAGAGCCTGAGTCGAACCCTAACCCTAAGAGCCTGAGTCTAACCCTCACCCTAAGAGCCTGAGTCTAACCCTAACCCTAAGAGCCTGAGTCTAACCCTAACCCGAAGAGCCTGAGTCTAACCCTCACCCTAAGAGACTGAGTCTAACCCTAACCCTAAGAGCCTGAGTCTAACCCTAACCCTAAGAGCCTGAGTCTAACCCTCACCCTAAGAGCCTGAGTCTAACCCTCACCCTAAGAGCCTGAGTCTAACCCTAACCCTAAGAGCCTGAGTCTAACCCTAACCCGAAGAGCCTGAGTCTAACCCTAACCCGAAGAGCCTGAGTCTAACCCTAACCCTAAGAGCCTGAGTCTAACCCTCACCCTAAGAGCCTGAGTCTAACCCTAACCCGAAGAGCCTGAGTCTAACCCTAACCCTAAGAGCCTGAGTCTAACCCTAACCCGAAGAGCCTGAGTCTAACCCTAACCCTAAGAGCCTGAGTCTAACCCTAACCCTAAGAGCCTGAGTCTAACCCTAACCCTAAGAGCCTGAGTCTAACCCTAACCCTAAGAGCCTGAGTCTAACCCTAACCCGAAGAGCCTGAGTCTAACCCTAACCCTAAGAGCCTGAGTCTAACCCTAACCCTAAGAGCCTGAGTCTAACCCTAACCCTAAGAGCCTGAGTCTAACCCTAACCCGAAGAGCCTGAGTCTAACCCTAACCCTAAGAGCCTGAGTCTAACCCTAACCCTAAGAGCCTGAGTCTAACCCTCACCCTAAGAGCCTGAGTCGAACCCTAACCCGAAGAGCCTGAGTCTAACCCTAACCCTAAGAGCCTGAGTCTAACCCTAACCCGAAGAGCCTGAGTCTAACCCTCACCCTAAGAGCCTGAGTCTAACCCTAACCCTAAGAGCCTGAGTCTAACCCTAACCCTAAGAGCCTGAGTCTAACCCTAACCCTAAGAGCCTGAGTCTAACCCTAACCCTAAGAGCCTGAGTCTAACCCTAACCCTAAGAGCCTGAGTCTAACCCTCACCCTAAGAGACTGAGTCTAACCCTCACCCTAAGAGCCTGAGTCTAACCCTAACCCTAAGAGCCTGAGTCTAACCCTCACCCTAAGAGCCTGAGTCTAACCCTCACCCTAAGAGACTGAGTCTAACCCTCACCCTAAGAGCCTGAGTCTAACCCTAACCCTAAGAGCCTGAGTCTAACCCTAAACCGAAGAGCCTGAGTCTAACCCTAACCCTAAGAGCCTGAGTCTGACCCTAACCCTAAGGGCCTGAGTCTAACCCTCACCCTAAGAGCCTGAGTCTAACCCTCACCCTAAGAGCCTGAGTCTAACCCTAACCCTAAGAGCCTGAGTCTAACCCTAACCCTAAGAGCCTGAGTCTAACCCTAACCCTAAGAGCCTGAGTCTAACCCTAACCCTAAGAGCCTGAGTCTAACCCTAACCCTAAGAGCCTGAGTCTAACCCTAACCCTAAGAGCCTGAGTCTAACCCTCACCCTAAGAGCCTGAGTCTAACCCTAACCCTAAGAGCCTGAGTCTAACCCTCACCCTAAGAGCCTGAGTCTAACCCTAACCCGAAGAGCCTGAGTCTAACCCTAACCCTAAGAGCCTGAGTCTGACCCTAACCCTAAGAGCCTGAGTCTAACCCTAACCCGAAGAGCCTGAGTCTAACCCTAACCCTAAGAGCCTGAGTCTAACCCTAACCCTAAGAGCCTGAGTCTAACCCTAACCCGAAGAGCCTGAGTCTAACCCTAACCCGAAGAGCCTGAGTCTAACCCTCACCCTAAGAGCCTGAGTCGAACCCTAACCCGAAGAGCCTGAGTCTAACCCTCACCCTAAGAGCCTGAGTCTAACCCTAACCCTAAGAGCCTGAGTCTAACCCTAACCCTAAGAGCCTGAGTCTAACCCTCACCCTAAGAGCCTGAGTCTAACCCTCACCCTAAGAGCCTGAGTCTAACCCTAACCCTAAGAGCCTGAGTCTAACCCTAACCCGAAGAGCCTGAGTCTAACCCTAACCCGAAGAGCCTGAGTCTAACCCTAACCCTAAGAGCCTGAGTCTAACCCTAACCCAAAGAGCCTGAGTCTAACCCTAACCCTAAGAGCCTGAGTCTAACCCTAACCCGAAGAGCCTGAGTCTAACCCTAACCCTAAGAGCCTGAGTCTAACCCTCACCCTAAGAGCCTGAGTCTAACCCTCACCCTAAGAGCCTGAGTCTAACCCTAACCCTAAGAGCCTGAGTCTAACCCTCACCCTAAGAGCCTGAGTCTAACCCTAACCCTAAGAGCCTGAGTCTAACCCTAACCCTAAGAGCCTGAGTCTAACCCTCACCCTAAGAGCCTGAGTCTAACCCTCACCCTAAGAGCCTGAGTCTAACCCTAACCCAAAGAGCCTGAGTCTAACCCTAACCCTAAGAGCCTGAGTCTAACCCTAACCCTAAGAGCCTGAGTCTAACCCTAACTCTAAGAGCCTGAGTCTAACCCTAACCCTAAGAGCCTGAGTCTAAACCTCACCCTAAGAGCCTGAGTCTAACCCTCACCCTAAGAGCCTGAGTCTAACCCTAACCCTAAGAGCCTGAGTCTAACCCTAACCCTAAGGGCCTGAGTCTAACCCTAACCCTAAGAGCCTGAGTCTAACCCTAACCCTAAGAGCCTGAGTCTAACCCAAACCCTAAGAGCCTGAGTCTAACCCTAACCCTAAGAGCCTGAGTCTAACCCTAACCCGAAGAGCCTGAGTCTAACCCTCACCCTAAGAGCCTGAGTCTAACCCTAACCCTAAGAGCCTGAGTCTAACCCTCACCCTAAGAGCCTGAGTCTAACCCTCACCCTAAGAGCCTGAGTCTAACCCTCACCCTAAGAGCCTGAGTCTAACCCTAACCCTAAGAGCCTGAGTCTAACCCTAACCCGAAGAGCCTGAGTCTAACCCTAACCCGAAGAGCCTGAGTCTAACCCTAACCCTAAGAGCCTGAGTCTAACCCTAACCCGAAGAGCCTGAGTCTAACCCTAACCCTAAGAGCCTGAGTCTAACCCTCACCCTAAGAGCCTGAGTCTAACCCTAACCCTAAGAGCCTGAGTCTAACCCTAACCCTAAGAGCCTGAGTCTAACCCTAACCCTAAGAGCCTGAGTCTAACCCTAACCCTAAGAGCCTGAGTCTAACCCTCACCCTAAGAGCCTGAGTCTAACCCTCACCCTAAGAGCCTGAGTCTAACCCTAACCCTAAGAGCCTGAGTCTGACCCTAACCCTAAGAGCCTGAGTCTAACCCTAACCCGAAGAGCCTGAGTCTAACCCTCACCCTAAGAGCCTGAGTCTAACCCTAACCCGAAGAGCCTGAGTCTAACCCTAACCCGAAGAGCCTGAGTCTAACCCTAACCCTAAGAGCCTGAGTCTAACCCTAACCCTAAGAGCCTGAGTCGAACCCTAACCCTAAGAGCCTGAGTCTAACCCTCACCCTAAGAGCCTGAGTCTAACCCTAACCCTAACCCTAACCCTAACCCTAACCCTAACCCTAACCCTAACCCTAAGAGCCTGAGTCTAACCCTAACCCTAAGAGCCTGAGTCTAACCCTAACCCTAAGAGCCTGAGTCTAACCCTAACCCTAAGAGCCTGAGTCTAACCCTAACCCTAAGAGCCTGAGTCTAACCCTAACCCGAAGAGCCTGAGTCTAACCCTCACCCTAAGAGCCTGAGTCTAACCCTAACCCGAAGAGCCTGAGTCTAACCCTAACCCTAAGAGCCTGAGTCTAACCCTAACCCTAAGAGCCTGAGTCTAACCCTAACCCTAAGAGCCTGAGTCTAACCCTAACCCTAAGAGCCTGAGTCTAACCCTAACCCGAAGAGCCTGAGTCTAACCCTAACCCGAAGAGCCTGAGTCTAACCCTAACCCTAAGAGCCTGAGTCTAACCCTAACCCGAAGAGCCTGAGTCTAACCCTAACCCTAAGAGCCTGAGTCTAACCCTAACCCTAAGAGCCTGAGTCTAACCCTCACCCTAAGAGCCTGAGTCGAACCCTAACCCGAAGAGCCTGAGTCTAACCCTAACCCTAAGAGCCTGAGTCTAACCCTAACCCTAAGAGCCTGGGTCTAACCCTCACCCGAAGAGCCTGAGTCGAACCCTCACCCTAAGAGCCTGAGTCTAACCCTAACCCTAAGAGCCTGAGTCTAACCCTAACCCGAAGAGCCTGAGTCTAACCCTAACCCGAAGAGCCTGAGTCTAACCCTAACCCGAAGAGCCTGAGTCTAACCCTAACCCGAAGAGCCTGAGTCTAACCCTAAACCGAAGAGCCTGAGTCTAACCCTAACCCGAAGAGCCTGAGTCTAACCCTAACCCTAAGAGCCTGAGTCTAACCCTCACCCTAAGAGCCTGAGTCTAACCCTAACCCGAAGAGCCTGAGTCTAACCCTAACCCGAAGAGCCTGAGTCTAACCCTAACCCTAAGAGCCTGAGTCTAACCCTAAACCGAAGAGCCTGAGTCTAACCCTAACCCTAAGAGCCTGAGTCTAACCCTAACCCGAAGAGCCTGAGTCTAACCCTCACCCTAAGAGCCTGAGTCTAACCCTCACCCTAAGAGCCTGAGTCTAACCCTCACCCTAAGAGCCTGAGTCTAACCCTAACCCGAAGAGCCTGAGTCTAACCCTAACCCTAAGAGCCTGAGTCTAACCCTAACCCTAAGAGCCTGAGTCTAACCCTAACCCTAAGAGCCTGAGTCTAACCCTAACCCTAAGAGCCTGAGTCTAACCCTAACCCTAAGAGCCTGAGTCTAACCCTCACCCTAAGAGCCTGAGTCTAACCCTCACCCTAAGAGCCTGAGTCTAACCCTAACCCTAAGAGCCTGAGTCTGACCCTAACCCTAAGAGCCTGAGTCTAACCCTAACCCGAAGAGCCTGAGTCTAACCCTCACCCTAAGAGCCTGAGTCTAACCCTAACCCTAAGAGCCTGAGTCTAACCCTAACCCGAAGAGCCTGAGTCTAACCCTCACCCTAAGAGCCTGAGTCGAACCCTAACCCGAAGAGCCTGAGTCTAACCCTAACCCTAAGAGCCTGAGTCTAACCCTCACCCTAAGAGCCTGAGTCTAACCCTCACCCTAAGAGCCTGAGTCTAACCCTAACCCGAAGAGCCTGAGTCTAACCCTCACCCTAAGAGCCTGAGTCTAACCCTAACCCGAAGAGCCTGAGTCTAACCCTAACCCTAAGAGCCTGAATCTAACCCTAACCCTAAGAGCCTGAGTCTAACCCTAACCCTAAGAGCCTGAGTCTAACCCTAACCCTAAGAGCCTGAGTCTAACCCTAACCCTAAGAGCCTGAGTCTAACCCTAACCCGAAGAGCCTGAGTCTAACCCTCACCCTAAGAGCCTGAGTCTAACCCTAACCCTAAGAGCCTGAGTCTGACCCTAACCCTAAGAGCCTGAGTCTAACCCTAACCCGAAGAGCCTGAGTCTAACCCTCACCCTAAGAGCCTGAGTCTAACCCTAACCCTAAGAGCCTGAGTCTAACCCTAACCCGAAGAGCCTGAGTCTAACCCTCACCCTAAGAGCCTGAGTCGAACCCTAACCCGAAGAGCCTGAGTCTAACCCTAACCCTAAGAGCCTGAGTCTAACCCTCACCCTAAGAGCCTGAGTCTAACCCTAACCCTAAGAGCCTGAGTCTGACCCTAACCCTAAGAGCCTGAGTCTAACCTTAACCCGAAGAGCCTGAGTCTAACCCTCACCCTAAGAGCCTGAGTCTAACCCTCACCCTAAGAGCCTGAGTCTAACCCTCACCCTAAGAGCCTGAGTCTAACCCTAACCCTAAGAGCCTGAGTCTAACCCTCACCCTAAGAGCCTGAGTCTAACCCTCACCCTAAGAGCCTGAGTCTAACCCTAACCCTAAGAGCCTGAGTCTAACCCTAACCCGAAGAGCCTGAGTCTAACCCTAACCCGAAGAGCCTGAGTCTAACCCTAACCCGAAGAGCCTGAGTCTAACCCTAACCCTAAGAGCCTGAGTCTAACCCTCACCCGAAGAGCCTGAGTCTAACCCTCACCCGAAGAGCCTGAGTCTAACCCGCACCCTAAGAGCCTGAGTCTAACCCTAACCCTAAGAGCCTGAGTCTAACCCTAACCCTAAGAGCCTGAGTCTAACCCTCACCCTAAGAGCCTGAGTCTAACCCTAACCCTAAGAGCCTGAGTCTAACCCTAACCCGAAGAGCCTGAGTCTAACCCTAACCCTAAGAGCCTGAGTCTAACCCTAACCCTAAGAGCCTGAGTCTAACCCTAACCCTAAGAGCCTGAGTCTAACCCTAACCCTAAGAGCCTGAGTCTAACCCTAACCCGAAGAGCCTGAGTCTAACCCTAACCCGAAGAGCCTGAGTCTAACCCTAACCCTAAGAGCCTGAGTCTAACCCTAACCCTAAGAGCCTGAGTCTAACCCTAACCCTAAGAGCCTGAGTCTAACCCTAACCCGAAGAGCCTGAGTCTAACCCTAACCCGAAGAGCCTGAGTCTAACCCTAACCCGAAGAGCCTGAGTCTAACCCTAACCCGAAGAGCCTGAGTCTAACCCTAACCCTAAGAGCCTGAGTCTAACCCTCACCCTAAGAGCCTGAGTCTAACCCTAACCCGAAGAGCCTGAGTCTAACCCTCACCCTAAGAGCCTGAGTCTAACCCTAACCCTAAGAGCCTGAGTCTAACCCTAAACCGAAGAGCCTGAGTCTAACCCTAACCCTAAGAGCCTGAGTCTAACCCTAACCCGAAGAGCCTGAGTCTAACCCTAACCCGAAGAGCCTGAGTCTAACCCTCACCCTAAGAGCCTGAGTCTAACCCTCACCCTACGAGCCTGAGTCTAACCCTAACCCTAAGAGCCTGAGTCTAACCCTAACCCTAAGAGCCTGAGTCTAACCCTAACCCTAAGAGCCTGAGTCTAACCCTAACCCTAAGAGCCTGAGTCTAACCCTAACCCTAAGAGCCTGAGTCTAACCCTCACCCTAAGAGCCTGAGTCTAACCCTCACCCTAAGAGCCTGAGTCTAACCCTAACCCTAAGAGCCTGAGTCTGACCCTAACCCTAAGAGCCTGAGTCTAACCCTAACCCGAAGAGCCTGAGTCTAACCCTCACCCTAAGAGCCTGAGTCTAACCCTAACCCTAAGAGCCTGAGTCTAACCCTAACCCGAAGAGCCTGAGTCTAACCCTAACCCGAAGAGCCTGAGTCTAACCCTCACCCTAAGAGCCTGAGTCGAACCCTCACCCGAAGAGCCTGAGTGTAACCCTAACCCGAAGAGCCTGAGTCTAACCCTAACCCTAAGAGCCTGAGTCTAACCCTAACCCGAAGAGCCTGAGTCTAACCCTCACCCTAAGAGCCTGAGTCTAACCCTAACCCTAAGAGCCTGAGTCTAACCCTAACCCTAAGAGCCTGAGTCTAACCCTAACCCGAAGAGCCTGAGTCTAACCCTAACCCTAAGAGCCTGAGTCTAACCCTAACCCTAAGAGCCTGAGTCTAACCCTAACCCGAAGAGCCTGAGTCTAACCCTAACCCTAAGAGCCTGAGTCTAACCCTAACCCGAAGAGCCTGAGTCTAACCCTAACCCTAAGAGCCTGAGTCTAACCCTCACCCTAAGAGCCTGAGTCTAACCCTCACCCTAAGAGCCTGAGTCTAACCCTAACCCTAAGAGCCTGAGTCTAACCCTCACCCTAAGAGCCTGAGTCTAACCCTAACCCGAAGAGCCTGAGTCTAACCCTCACCCTAAGAGCCTGAGTCTAACCCTCACCCTAAGAGCCTGAGTCTAACCCTCACCCTAAGAGCCTGAGTCTAACCCTAACCCTAAGAGCCTGAGTCTAACCCTAACCCTAAGGGCCTGAGTCTAACCCTAACCCTAAGAGCCTGAGTCTAACCCTAACCCTAAGAGCCTGAGTCTAACCCTCACCCTAAGAGCCTGAGTCTAACCCTAACCCTAAGAGCCTGAGTCTAACCCTAACCCGAAGAGCCTGAGTCTAACCCTCACCCTAAGAGCCTGAGTCTAACCCTCACCCTAAGAGCCTGAGTCTAACCCTAACCCTAAGAGCCTGAGTCTAACCCTCACCCTAAGAGCCTGAGTCTAACCCTAACCCTAAGAGCCTGAGTCTAACCCTAACCCGAAGAGCCTGAGTCTAACCCTAACCCGAAGAGCCTGAGTCGAACCCTAACCCTAAGAGCCTGAGTCTAACCCTACACCCGAAGAGCCTGAGTCTAACCCTAACCCTAAGAGCCTGAGTCTAACCCTCACCCGAAGAGCCTGAGTCTAACCCTAACCCTAAGAGCCTGAGTCGAACCCTCACCCTAAGAGCCTGAGTCTAACCCTAACCCTAAGAGCCTGAGTCTAACCCTAACCCGAAGAGCCTGAGTCTAACCCTAACCCGAAGAGCCTGAGTCTAACCCTAACCCGAAGAGCCTGAGTCTAACCCTAACCCGAAGAGCCTGAGTCTAACCCTAAACCGAAGAGCCTGAGTCTAACCCTAACCCGAAGAGCCTGAGTCTAACCCTAACCCTAAGAGCCTGAGTCTAACCCTCACCCTAAGAGCCTGAGTCTAACCCTAACCCTAAGAGCCTGAGTCTAACCCTAACCCGAAGAGCCTGAGTCTAACCCTAACCCTAAGAGCCTGAGTCTAACCCTAAACCGAAGAGCCTGAGTCTAACCCTAACCCGAAGAGCCTGAGTCTAACCCTAACCCGAAGAGCCTGAGTCTAACCCTAACCCGAAGAGCCTGAGTCTAACCCTCACCCTAAGAGCCTGAGTCTAACCCTCACCCTAAGAGCCTGAGTCTAACCCTAACCCGAAGAGCCTGAGTCTAACCCTAACCCTAAGAGCCTGAGTCTAACCCTAACCCTAAGAGCCTGAGTCTAACCCTAACCCTAAGAGCCTGAGTCTAACCCTAACCCTAAGAGCCTGAGTCTAACCCTAACCCTAAGAGCCTGAGTCTAACCCTAACCCTAAGAGCCTGAGTCTAACCCTCACCCTAAGAGCCTGAGTCTAACCCTCACCCTAAGAGCCTGAGTCTAACCCTAACCCTAAGAGCCTGAGTCTGACCCTAACCCTAAGAGCCTGAGTCTAACCCTAACCCGAAGAGCCTGAGTCTAACCCTCACCCTAAGAGCCTGAGTCTAACCCTAACCCTAAGAGCCTGAGTCTAACCCTAACCCGAAGAGCCTGAGTCTAACCCTCACCCTAAGAGCCTGAGTCGAACCCTAACCCGAAGAGCCTGAGTCTAACCCTAACCCTAAGAGCCTGAGTCTAACCCTCACCCTAAGAGCCTGAGTCTAACCCTCACCCTAAGAGCCTGAGTCTAACCCTCACCCGAAGAGCCTGAGTCTAACCCTAACCCGAAGAGCCTGAGTCTAACCCTAACCCTAAGAGCCTGAGTCTAACCCTAACCCTAAGAGCCTGAGTCTAACCCTAACCCTAAGAGCCTGAGTCTAACCCTAACCCTAAGAGCCTGAGTCTAACCCTCACCCTAAGAGCCTGAGTCTAACCCTCACCCTAAGAGCCTGAGTCTAACCCTAACCCTAAGAGCCTGAGTCTGACCCTAAACCTAAGAGCCTGAGTCTAACCCTAACCCGAAGAGCCTGAGTCTAACCCTCACCCTAAGAGCCTGAGTCTAACCCTAACCCTAAGAGCCTGAGTCTAACCCTAACCCGAAGAGCCTGAGTCTAACCCTCACCCTAAGAGCCTGAG
This sequence comes from Falco punctatus, assembly GCF_963210335.1. Lineage (NCBI taxonomy): Eukaryota > Metazoa > Chordata > Aves > Falconiformes > Falconidae > Falco > Falco punctatus. The sequence continues at coordinate 84,841 of NW_027660320.1, forward strand.
TCGAACCCTAACCCTAAGAGCCTGAGTCTAACCCTAACCCTAAGAGCCTGAGTCTAACCCTCACCCTAAGAGCCTGAGTCTAACCCTAACCCTAAGAGCCTGAGTCTGACCCTAACCCTAAGAGCCTGAGTCTAACCCTAACCCGAAGAGCCTGAGTCTAACCCTCACCCTAAGAGCCTGAGTCTAACCCTAACCCTAAGAGCCTGAGTCTAACCCTAACCCGAAGAGCCTGAGTCTAACCCTCACCCTAAGAGCCTGAGTCGAACCCTAACCCGAAGAGCCTGAGTCTAACCCTAACCCTAAGAGCCTGAGTCTAACCCTCACCCTAAGAGCCTGAGTCTAACCCTAACCCGAAGAGCCTGAGTCTAACCCTAACCCTAAGAGCCTGAGTCTAACCCTAACCCTAAGAGCCTGAGTCTAACCCTAACCCTAAGAGCCTGAGTCTAACCCTAACCCTAAGAGCCTGAGTCTAACCCTCACCCTAAGAGCCTGAGTCTAACCCTCACCCTAAGAGCCTGAGTCTAACCCTAACCCTAAGAGCCTGAGTCTGACCCTAACCCTAAGAGCCTGAGTCTAACCCTAACCCGAAGAGCCTGAGTCTAACCCTCACCCTAAGAGCCTGAGTCTAACCCTAACCCTAAGAGCCTGAGTCTAACCCTAACCCGAAGAGCCTGAGTCTAACCCTCACCCTAAGAGCCTGAGTCTAACCCTAACCCTAAGAGCCTGAGTGTAACCCTAACCCTAAGAGCCTGAGTCTAACCCTAACCCTAAGAGCCTGAGTCTAACCCTAACCCTAAGAGCCTGAGTCTAACCCTAACCCTAAGAGCCTGAGTCTAACCCTAACCCTAAGAGCCTGAGTCTAACCCTAACCCTAAGAGCCTGAGTCTAACCCTCACCCTAAGAGCCTGAGTCTAACCCTCACCCTAAGAGCCTGAGTCTAACCCTCACCCTAAGAGCCTGAGTCTAACCCTAACCCTAAGAGCCTGAGTCTGACCCTAACCCTAAGAGCCTGAGTCTAACCCTAACCCGAAGAGCCTGAGTCTAACCCTCACCCTAAGAGCCTGAGTCTAACCCTAACCCGAAGAGCCTGAGTCTAACCCTAACCCGAAGAGCCTGAGTCTAACCCTCACCCTAAGAGCCTGAGTCGAACCCTAACCCGAAGAGCCTGAGTCTAACCCTAACCCTAAGAGCCTGAGTCTAACCCTCACCCTAAGAGCCTGAGTCTAACCCTAACCCGAAGAGCCTGAGTCTAACCCTAACCCGAAGAGCCTGAGTCGAACCCTAACCCTAAGAGCCTGAGTCTAACCCTAACCCTAAGAGCCTGAGTCTAACCCTCACCCTAAGAGCCTGAGTCTAACCCTAACCCTAAGAGCCTGAGTCTAACCCTAACCCTAAGAGCCTGAGTCTAACCCTCACCCTAAGAGCCTGAGTCTAACCCTAACCCTAAGAGCCTGAGTCTAACCCTAACCCTAAGAGCCTGAGTCTAACCCTCACCCTAAGAGCCTGAGTCTAACCCTCACCCTAAGAGCCTGAGTCTAACCCTAACCCTAAGAGCCTGAGTCTGACCCTAACCCTAAGAGCCTGAGTCTAACCCTAACCCGAAGAGCCTGAGTCTAACCCTAACCCTAAGAGCCTGAGTCTAACCCTAACCCTAAGAGCCTGAGTCTAACCCTAACCCGAAGAGCCTGAGTCTAACCCTCACCCTAAGAGCCTGAGTCGAACCCTAACCCGAAGAGCCTGAGTCTAACCCTCACCCTAAGAGCCTGAGTCTAACCCTAACCCTAAGAGCCTGAGTCTAACCCTAACCCGAAGAGCCTGAGTCTAACCCTCACCCTAAGAGCCTGAGTCGAACCCTAACCCGAAGAGCCTGAGTCTAACCCTAACCCTAAGAGCCTGAGTCTAACCCTCACCCTAAGAGCCTGAGTCTAACCCTAACCCGAAGAGCCTGAGTCTAACCCTCACCCTAAGAGCCTGAGTCTAACCCTAACCCTAAGAGCCTGAGTCTAACCCTAACCCGAAGAGCCTGAGTCTAACCCTAACCCGAAGAGCCTGAGTCGAACCCTAACCCTAAGAGCCTGAGTCGAACCCTAACCCGAAGAGCCTGAGTCTAACCCTCACCCTAAGAGCCTGAGTCTAACCCTAACCCTAAGAGCCTGAGTCTAACCCTCACGCTAAGAGGCTGAGTCTAACCCTCACCCTAAGAGCCTGAGTCTAACCCTCACCCTAAGAGCCTGAGTCTAACCCTAACCCTAAGAGCCTGAGTCTAACCCTCACCCTAAGAGCCTGAGTCTAACCCTCACCCTAAGAGCCTGAGTCTAACCCTAACCCTAAGAGCCTGAGTCTGACCCTAACCCTAAGAGCCTGAGTCTAACCCTAACCCGAAGAGCCTGAGTCTAACCCTCACCCTAAGAGCCTGAGTCTAACCCTAACCCTAAGAGCCTGAGTCTAACCCTAACCCGAAGAGCCTGAGTCTAACCCTAACCCTAAGAGCCTGAGTCGAACCCTAACCCGAAGAGCCTGAGTCTAACCCTAACCCGAAGAGCCTGAGTCTAACCCTAACCCGAAGAGCCTGAGTCTAACCCTCACCCTAAGAGCCTGAGTCTAACCCTCACCCTAAGAGCCTGAGTCTAACCCTAACCCGAAGAGCCTGAGTCTAACCCTAACCCTAAGAGCCTGAGTCTAACCCTAACCCTAAGAGCCTGAGTCTAACCCTAACCCTAAGAGCCTGAGTCTAACCCTAACCCTAAGAGCCTGAGTCTAACCCTCACCCTAAGAGCCTGAGTCTAACCCTCACCCTAAGAGCCTGAGTCTAACCCTCACCCTAAGAGCCTGAGTCGAACCCTAACCCGAAGAGCCTGAGTCTAACCCTAACCCTAAGAGCCTGAGTCTAACCCTCACCCTAAGAGCCTGAGTCTAACCCTAACCCTAAGAGCCTGAGTCTAACCCTAACCCGAAGAGCCTGAGTCTAACCCTCACCCTAAGAGCCTGAGTCGAACCCTAACCCGAAGAGCCTGAGTCTAACCCTAACCCTAAGAGCCTGAGTCTAACCCTCACCCTAAGAGCCTGAGTCTAACCCTCACCCTAAGAGCCTGAGTCTAACCCTAACCCGAAGAGCCTGAGTCTAACCCTCACCCTAAGAGCCTGAGTCGAACCCTAACCCGAAGAGCCTGAGTCTAACCCTAACCCTAAGAGCCTGAGTCTAACCCTCACCCTAAGAGCCTGAGTCTAACCCTAACCCGAAGAGCCTGAGTCTAACCCTAACCCGAAGAGCCTGAGTCTAACCCTAACCCTAAGAGCCTGAGTCTAACCCTAACCCGAAGAGCCTGAGTCTAACCCTCACCCTAAGAGCCTGAGTCTAACCCTCACCCGAAGAGCCTGAGTCTAACCCTCACCCTAAGAGCCTGAGTCGAACCCTAACCCGAAGAGCCTGAGTCTAACCCTAACCCTAAGAGCCTGAGTCTAACCCTCACCCTAAGAGCCTGAGTCTAACCCTAACCCGAAGAGCCTGAGTCTAACCCTCACCCTAAGAGCCTGAGTCTAACCCTAACCCTAAGAGCCTGAGTCTAACCCTAACCCGAAGAGCCTGAGTCTAACCCTAACCCGAAGAGCCTGAGTCGAACCCTAACCCTAAGAGCCTGAGTCTAACCCTAACCCGAAGAGCCTGAGTCTAACCCTCACCCTAAGAGCCTGAGTCTAACCCTAACCCTAAGAGCCTGAGTCTAACCCTAACCCTAAGAGCCTGAGTCTAACCCTCACCCTAAGAGCCTGAGTCTAACCCTAACCCTAAGAGCCTGAGTCTAACCCTAACCCTAAGAGCCTGAGTCTAACCCTAACCCTAATAGCCTGAGTCTAACCCTAACCCTAAGAGCCTGAGTCTAACCCTAACCCTAAGAGCCTGAGTCTAACCCTCACCCTAAGAGCCTGAGTCTAACCCTCACCCTAAGAGCCTGAGTCTAACCCTAACCCGAAGAGCCTGAGTCGAACCCTAACCCGAAGAGCCTGAGTCTAAACCCTAACCCGAAGAGCCTGAGTCTAACCCTCACCCTAAGAGCCTGAGTCTAACCCTAACCCTAAGAGCCTGAGTCTAACCCTAACCCGAAGAGCCTGAGTCTAACCCTCACCCTAAGAGCCTGAGTCGAACCCTAAACCCGAAGAGCCTGAGTCTAACCCTAACCCTAAGAGCCTGAGTCTAACCCTCACCCTAAGAGCCTGAGTCTAACCCTAACCCGAAGAGCCTGAGTCTAACCCTAACCCTAAGAGCCTGAGTCTAACCCTAAACCGAAGAGCCTGAGTCTAACCCCTAACCCTAAGAGCCTGAGTCTAACCCTAACCCGAAGAGCCTGAGTCTAACCCTAACCCGAAGAGCCTGAGTCTAACCCTCACCCTAAGAGCCTGAGTCTAACCCTCACCCTAAGAGCCTGAGTCTAACCCTAACCCTAAGAGCCTGAGTCTAACCCTAACCCTAAGAGCCTGAGTCTAACCCTAACCCTAAGAGCCTGAGTCTAACCCTAACCCTAAGAGCCTGAGTCTAACCCTAACCCTAAGAGCCTGAGTCTAACCCTAACCCTAAGAGCCTGAGTCTAACCCTCACCCTAAGAGCCTGAGTCTAACCCTCACCCTAAGAGCCTGAGTCTAACCCTAACCCTAAGAGCCTGAGTCTAACCCTAACCCTAAGAGCCTGAGTCTAACCCTCACCCTAAGAGCCTGAGTCTAACCCTAACCCGAAGAGCCTGAGTCTAACCCTAACCCTAAGAGCCTGAGTCTAACCCTAACCCGAAGAGCCTGAGTCTAACCCTAACCCTAAGAGCCTGAGTCTAACCCTAACCCGAAGAGCCTGAGTCTAACCCTCACCCTAAGAGCCTGAGTCTAACCCTAACCCGAAGAGCTGAGTCTAACCCTAACCCTAAGAGCCTGAGTCTAACCCTAACCCTAAGAGCCTGAGTCTAACCCTCACCCTAAGAGCCTGAGTCTAACCCTAACCCGAAGAGCCTGAGTCTAACCCTCACCCTAAGAGCCTGAGTCGAACCCTAACCCGAAGAGCCTGAGTCTAACCCTAACCCTAAGAGCCTGAGTCTAACCCTCACCCTAAGAGCCTGAGTCGAACCCTAACCCGAAGAGCCTGAGTCTAACCCTAACCCTAAGAGCCTGAGTCTAACCCTCACCCTAAGAGCCTGAGTCTAACCCTAACCCGAAGAGCCTGAGTCTAACCCTAACCCTAAGAGCCTGAGTCTAACCCTAAACCGAAGAGCCTGAGTCTAACCCTAACCCTAAGAGCCTGAGTCTAACCCTAACCCGAAGAGCCTGAGTCTAACCCTAACCCGAAGAGCCTGAGTCTAACCCTCACCCTAAGAGCCTGAGTCTAACCCTCACCCTAAGAGCCTGAGTCTAACCCTAACCCTAAGAGCCTGAGTCTTAACCCTAACCCTAAGAGCCTGAGTCTAACCCTAACCCTAAGAGCCTGAGTCTAACCCTAACCCTAAGAGCCTGAGTCTAACCCTAACCCTAGAGCCTGAGTCTAACCCTAACCCTAAGAGCCTGAGTCTAACCCTAACCTAGAGCCTGAGTCTAACCCTCACCCTAAGAGCCTGAGTCTAACCCTCACCCTAAGAGCCTGAGTCTAACCCTAACCCTAAGAGCCTGAGTCTAACCCTAACCCTAAGAGCCTGAGTCTAACCCTAACCCTAAGAGCCTGAGTCTAACCCTAACCCGAAGAGCCTGAGTCTAACCCTCACCCTAAGAGCCTGAGTCGAACCCTAACCCGAAGAGCCTGAGTCTAACCCTAACCCTAAGAGCCTGAGTCTAACCCTAACCCTAAGAGCCTGAGTCTAACCCTCACCCTAAGAGCCTGAGTCTAACCCTAACCCGAAGAGCCTGAGTCTAACCCTAACCCTAAGAGCCTGAGTCTAACCCTAACCTAAGAGCCTGAGTCTAACCCTCACCCTAAGAGCCTGAGTCTAACCCTAACCCGAAGAGCCTGAGTCTAACCCTCACCCTAAGAGCCTGAGTCGAACCCTAACCCGAAGAGCCTGAGTCTAACCTAACCCGAAGAGCCTGAGTCTAACCCTCACCCTAAGAGCCTGAGTCTAACCCTAACCCGAAGAGCCTGAGTCTAACCCTCACCCTAAGAGCCTGAGTCTAACCCTAACCCTAAGAGCCTGAGTCTAACCCTAACCCTAAGAGCCTGAGTCTAACCCTAACCCGAAGAGCCTGAGTCGAACCCTAACCCTAAGAGCCTGAGTCGAACCCTAACCCGAAGAGCCTGAGTCTAACCCTCACCCTAAGAGCCTGAGTCTAACCCTAACCCTAAGAGCCTGAGTCTAACCCTAACCCTAAGAGCCTGAGTCTAACCCTAACCCTAAGAGCCTGAGTCTAACCCTCACCCTAAGAGCCTGAGTCTAACCCTAACCCTAAGAGCCTGAGTCTAACCCTAACCCGAAGAGCCTGAGTCTAACCCTAACCCGAAGAGCCTGAGTCTAACCCTAACTCCTAAGAGCCTGAGTCTAACCCTAACCCGAAGAGCCTGAGTCTAACCCTAACCCGAAGAGCCTGAGTCTAACCCTAACCCTAAGAGCCTGAGTCTAACCCTCACCCGAAGAGCCTGAGTCTAACCCTAACCCTAAGAGCCTGAGTCTAACCCTAACCCGAAGAGCCTGAGTCTAACCCTAACCCTAAGAGCCTGAGTCTAACCCTAACCCTAAGAGCCTGAGTCTAACCCTAACCCTAAGAGCCTGAGTCTAACCTAACCCTAAGAGCCTGAGTCTAACCCTCACCCTAAGAGCCTGAGTCGAACCCTAACCCGAAGAGCCTGAGTCTAAACCCTCACCCTAAGAGCCTGAGTCTAACCCTAACCCTAAGAGCCTGAGTCTAACCCTAACCCTAAAGCCTGAGTCTAACCCTAACCCTAAGAGCCTGAGTCTAACCCTAACCCGAAGAGCCTGAGTCTAACCCTAACCCTAAGAGCCTGAGTCTAACCCTAACCGAAGAGCCTGAGTCTAACCCTAACCCTAAGAGCCTGAGTCTAACCCTAACCCGAAGAGCCTGAGTCTAACCCTAACCCGAAGAGCCTGAGTCTAACCCTAACCCTAAGAGCCTGAGTCTAACCCTAACCCTAAGAGCCTGAGTCTAACCCTAACCCGAAGAGCCTGAGTCTAACCCTCACCCTAAGAGCCTGAGTCGAACCCTAACCCGAAGAGCCTGAGTCTAACCCTCACCCTAAGAGCCTGAGTCTAACCCTAACCCGAAGAGCCTGAGTCTAACCCTAACCCGAAGAGCCTGAGTCTAACCCTCACCCTAAGAGCCTGAGTCGAACCCTAACCCGAAGAGCCTGAGTCTAACCCTAACCCTAAGAGCCTGAGTCTAACCCTCACCCTAAGAGCCTGAGTCTAACCCTAACCCGAAGAGCCTGAGTCTAACCCTCACCCTAAGAGCCTGAGTCTAACCTAACCCTAAGAGCCTGAGTCTAACCCTAACCCGAAGAGCCTGAGTCTAACCCTAACCCGAAGAGCCTGAGTCGAACCCTAACCCTAAGAGCCTGAGTCGAACCCTAACCCTAAGAGCCTGAGTCTAACCCTCACCCTAAGAGCCTGAGTCTAACCCTAACCCTAAGAGCCTGAGTCTAACCCTAACCCTAAGAGCCTGAGTCTAACCCTAACCCGAAGAGCCTGAGTCTAACCCTAACCCTAAGAGCCTGAGTCTAACCCTAACCCTAAGAGCCTGAGTCTAACCCTCACCCTAAGAGCCTGAGTCTAACCCTCACCCTAAGAGCCTGAGTCTAACCCTAACCCTAAGAGCCTGAGTCTGACCCTAACCCTAAGAGCCTGAGTCTAACCCTAACCCGAAGAGCCTGAGTCTAACCCTCACCCTAAGAGCCTGAGTCTAACCCTAACCCTAAGAGCCTGAGTCTAACCCTAACCCGAAGAGCCTGAGTCTAACCCTCACCCTAAGAGCCTGAGTCTAACCCTAACCCTAAGAGCCTGAGTCTAAGCCTAACCCTAAGAGCTGAGTCTAACCCTCACCCTAAGAGCCTGAGTCTAACCCTCACCCTAAGAGCCTGAGTCTAACCCTAACCCGAAGAGCCTGAGTCTAACCCTCACCCTAAGAGCCTGAGTCTAACCCTAACCCTAAGAGCCTGAGTCTAACCCTAACCCTAAGAGCCTGAGTCTAACCCTAACCCTAAGAGCCTGAGTCTAACCCTCACCCTAAGAGCCTGAGTCTAACCCTCACCCTAAGAGCCTGAGTCTAACCCTAACCCTAAGAGCCTGAGTCTGACCCTAACCCTAAGAGCCTGAGTCTAACCCTAACCCTAAGAGCCTGAGTCTAACCCTCACCCTAAGAGCCTGAGTCTAACCCTAACCCTAAGAGCATGAGTCTAACCCTAACCCGAAGAGCCTGAGTCTAACCCTCACCCTAAGAGCCTGAGTCGAACCCTAACCCTAAGAGCCTGAGTCTAACCCTCACCCTAAGAGCCTGAGTCTAACCCTCACCCTAAGAGCCTGAGTCTAACCCTAACCCTAAGAGCCTGAGTCTAACCCTAACCCTAAGAGCCTGAGTCTAACCCTCACCCGAAGAGCCTGAGTCTAACCCTCACCCTAAGAGCCTGAGTCTAACCCTAACCCTAAGAGCCTGAGTCTAACCCTAACCCGAAGAGCCTGAGTCTAACCTCACCCTAAGAGCCTGAGTCTAACCCTCACCCTAAGAGCCTGAGTCTAACCCTCACCCTAAGAGCCTGAGTCTAACCCTAACCCTAAGAGCCTGAGTCTAACCCTAACCCGAAGAGCCTGAGTCTAACCCTCACCCTAAGAGCCTGAGTCTAACCCTAACCCTAAGAGCCTGAGTCTAACCCTAACCCTAAGAGCCTGAGTCTAACCCTAACCCTAAGAGCCTGAGTCTAACCCTAACCCTAAGAGCCTGAGTCTAACCCTCACCCTAAGAGCCTGAGTCTAACCCTAACCCTAAGAGCCTGAGTCTAACCCTAACCCGAAGAGCCTGAGTCTAACCCTAACCCTAAGAGCCTGAGTCTAACCCTCACCCTAAGAGCCTGAGTCTAACCCTAACCCTAAGAGCCTGAGTCTAACCCTAACCCTAAGAGCCTGAGTCTAACCCTAACCCTAAGAGCCTGAGTCTAACCTAACCCTAAGAGCCTGAGTCTAACCCTAACCCTAAGAGCCTGAGTCTAACCCTAACCCTAAGAGCCTGAGTCTAACCCTAACCCTAAGAGCCTGAGTCTAACCCTCACCCTAAGAGCCTGAGTCTAACCCTAACCCTAAGAGCCTGAGTCTAACCCTAACCCGAAGAGCCTGAGTCTAACCCTAACCCTAAGAGCCTGAGTCTAACCCTCACCCTAAGAGCCTGAGTCTAACCCTAACCCTAAGAGCCTGAGTCTAACCCTAACCCGAAGAGCCTGAGTCTAACCCTAACCCGAAGAGCCTGAGTCTAACCCTAACCCTAAGAGCCTGAGTCTAACCCTAACCCGAAGAGCCTGAGTCTAACCCTAACCCTAAGAGCCTGAGTCTAACCCTCACCCTAAGAGCCTGAGTCTAACCCTAACCCTAAGAGCCTGAGTCTAACCCTAACCCGAAGAGCCTGAGTCTAACCCTAACCCTAAGAGCCTGAGTCTAACCCTAACCCTAAGAGCCTGAGTCTAACCCTAACCCTAAGAGCCTGAGTCTAACCCTCACCCTAAGAGCCTGAGTCTAACCCTAACCCTAAGAGCCTGAGTCTAACCCTAACCCTAAGAGCCTGAGTCTAACCCTAACCCTAAGAGCCTGAGTCGAACCCTAACCCGAAGAGCCTGAGTCTAACCCTAACCCTAAGAGCCTGAGTCTAACCCTAACCCTAAGAGCCTGAGTCTAACCCTAACCCTAAGAGCCTGAGTCTAACCCTAACCCGAAGAGCCTGAGTCTAACCCTAACCCTAAGAGCCTGAGTCTAACCCTAACCCGAAGAGCCTGAGTCTAACCCTAACCCTAAGAGCCTGAGTCTAACCCTCACCCTAAGAGCCTGAGTCTAACCCTACACCCTAAGAGCCTGAGTCTAACCCTAACCCGAAGAGCCTGAGTCTAACCCTCACCCTAAGAGCCTGAGTCTAACCCTAACCGAAGAGCCTGAGTCTAACCCTAACCCTAAGAGCCTGAGTCTAACCCTAACCCTAAGAGCCTGAGTCTAACCCTAACCCGAAGAGCCTGAGTCTAACCCTCACCCTAAGAGCCTGAGTCTAACCCTAACCC